>NC_139144.1:74770062-74925062 GCF_964270905.1 Leucopleurus acutus | reverse complement strand
AATGATATGCTACTCCTTTACTCTATACTTATAACATGTCATATACAAGTGTGTATACACAGTGAGATATTATACATAATAGCAGCCCGAGTACTATTTACCTGTTTTAAATTCTAGGTTTATTTTAATAGGAAATAAAAGCAGCATTTAAAAAAAAATTCTCCCTTCATGGCAGTAAATAAGCTCATTTGCATGTCTTTGGAGAAAGTTGCAGCAATACGAATCTGGCTTACCTGTTTGGCACAGTGTGCAAAGTAGGATTGGCTGGATCAATTAGAGAGTTATCTATTTATGAAATGTCTGGCTTCAATGAAAAGAACTGGTACAATTATGAACTGTTGTCTTGACAACTGGGAAGGACTGATTGGATCATTTTATCAGTAGGGTTGCTGATTATTTCAAATACTGAAAAGCAAAAGCTACCAGTAAACAGTAATGAACTTAGGCTAGAGGAGCGAGAAGAGGAAAAAGGGGTGTGTGTGTGTGTGTGTGTGTGTGTGTGTGTGTGTCAGGGGCATCTGTATATGTGGGTGTGATTTTGCATACAAGGGTGCATGGATACAGGAGTTACAGCAAAAAGAGTTTTCACCAAAAAGGACCATGCAGATTTCTTGGCAAAAAGCCAGAGTTGCTATTGTAAATTTCCTAGTCAGTTTCAGTGTCAACCTAAGCTCATATTTGAACCTGGAATCAGGGCAAAAGCATTATCGCTCTGTCACTTTGTTGCCAGAAGTGGAATTTTTTTTGTTAATATTTTACTGTTACATCTGACAGGATTTCACATTTTCTGTAGCCCGCCTTTAGTACATTGAACTGCCAGACAGAGAAATTAATACCCTGAGTGACTGTATTTTAATTAAGCAATTTCATGCAAATTACAAATTTTAGATTGCCAAATAATATATTGCACAAAAATTGTAGGCTGGCTGATCTGATATGCATGGAGTATTACTCTTCCAGGCACTGTGCATACATGGGAAAATGAACAAAAATGCTAATTTCCAATCTACTATGCAAACGGTAAAAGATGCCTATTTAGATACATATGCTTTTCTTATGAAGGGTAAACAGTTCTTTAATTTAATATAGCTGACACTTGAAGATGTGTTTTTCTCTTTTACAAAGATAATTTTTACATTGAACAAGTAAACGAGAATTCAAGTAGAAAGCATCTTGTTAATGGCGACTAATAAAAACTAATATTGCATGCAGTATAATGATATTAAACCTTGTAACTGGTACATAAAGCAAGATCATTCCTATTGTGACTCTGTCAATGAACATCCAATATACTTGCATATTAAATATATACTTTTCAACAAAAGAAAATGTTAACCCTTTCAGCAAAAGACTAAGCTTTCCTGTGGGATTTTCCTTAAAATAAAGAAATAGCACATTTGAAGGAAAAAAAACCTATTTAAATTCAACACATAAAAATATTATAGCTACGTTTTAGTTTTTCTAACAGATTTATAAAGCAAGAACCATCAGGTAATTTCTTGTTAAAGGTGTAAGAACATATAGAATATACATTTTTTCAACATTCAGGGCTTAAAGAGCTAGTCTATATAAATGTATAAATGGACTTCAATAAAAGAATGATTTGTTTCTGTTTTCTCAGTATTTTCATGTTGGAACATAGAGGAAGGGAAGAGATTACACTGCTTTTTTTTTTTTTTTTTTTTTTTTTGTGGTACGTGGGCCTCTCACTGTTGGGGCCTCTCCTGTTGCGGAGCACAGGCTCCGGACGCGCAGGCTCAGCGGCCATGGCTCATGGACCCAGCCGCTCCGTGGCATGTGGGATCTTCCCGGACCGGGGCACGAACCCGTGTCCCCTGTATCGGCAGGCGGACTCTCAACCACTGCGCCACCAGGGAAACCCTATACTTCTCTTTTGCACATAGCTCCTTGTAGTGTTCTCCAGATGTACCTCATCTCTTGTAAAGATATATTCTTATTCATAAAAACGCACTTTGATACTCTATGAGTAAAAAGCAATATAGCGTTTAAATGATGCTAGGGTGCCATAACTTTTCCAAAGCAAACATTCAAACTAGAATTGGGGAAAAAATTCAGCAGACAATTCCAGGAAATCAGAAACAAACCTTGCAAGATGATTTTTCAGTTTTTGAGAGTACGTACATATGCAAGGTGAGGTTCATTCAGAAAAGAAGTTGATTTTAGTGTCTATGCAAAAGAGCTTTCTAAGTAATTGCTGCTCTAATGGGTTTATCATCTCTTTCAGTCCCGTGTTTATTCTCCCTCAGACATATCTCCAAGAACTTGGGATACAATTTAAAAAATATTGTAATTTGTAACTTTAATAACTCTATTTTTTTCAGAGTGAATATCACCATCTCTAGTTTTACCCACACAGAGCCTCAGAATCTTGTTTCGTAATCAAGGAAGGTCTAAATTGGCCAGATCTCTCTTACTATGTCTGTGGTGTTTTTGTAACTTGGGCCTTTATAAACACTGTGTAAGTTTGATAGGAATGTTTGAACCCAAACCATGAAACAAGCACAATATGGATTTGATTTTACAGTTAACATTTGTTGAGCTGTGTTCCTGAAATAATTTTTAATGCTCTTCTCACTAAAGAATTGATGTCAACTTTCAGCTTTGTCTTGTATGTGTATGTATGGTCTCTATTCTAGTGCAAGCCAGATTTGGGTTTTGCTGATCACTTTCTGTTCTGTTATCTTTGGCCACAATGATCAGCTGCTTTCTTCTAAAAGGGCACTAACACTATTTACATAAAGATTTTAGTCAAGATTGAAGTAGCTGATCGAAGTTTCATCTAAAATTAGGCATTTATTAGTGGCGTCTGGGTTGGGTTTCAGGAAGGCTGGACCAAATCCAGAATCCTTGAAGGCACACCAGAAGTCAGGAGCTGGAGAGACAAGATGAAAACACCAAGTTTTAAGGGTTAGGACTGGGTTCATAAATAGGAGATAGAGCCTTATTTTTTGATAAGGTGGGAAATGAATTGGCCCAGGTCATGTGCCCATCTCTAAACCATTTATGGTGAGGAGATGGAAGCAGCGCTCTGAGTGTGCACATCTGAGCCATGTACACACCTAGAAGAAGCCAGGGAGTGTGGTCAGACCCCGCTAAACCACTGGAACTGAGGCAAAGATGGGCAGTTCCCCTAGAAAAAGCTTTGGATTCTGTTCCCAGTAAAATGGATGGTGAGTAAGCAAAACAGTGTGTGTCCATGACAGGCATATTCTAGCTTTTTGAACTTGAGCATCTTATATAATCGTTTTGAGCCTCAGATTTTTTTATCTATACAATTGGGACAATAAGACCATCCTAGAAGGGTTGAGAATGGGAGATTATTTATGTAAATTGATTCTCAAGCATTGAACATATAAGATAAGAAAATAAACTTAATAAGTTATTGCTTAAGAGCAATACTTAAACAAAGTATATTGTATGCATATATTATGTGAATGTATTTATATTCATGATTATTGTTTTTAGAGTTGGGTTTGGAAAAAAATGATATGGGACATTAGTGCAAAATGTGAATAGTAACTGTCTCAATCTTTCTCCAGATTTTCTTTATTTTCCAGGTTTTCTTTAATAGCTATGTGCTTCTTTTATGATATAAAACAAATTATCTTTTAAAATAGAACAGGAAAAATGCGTGTATTGTCATTAATCCTAAAACATACTTTTTTTCAAGGTATATTTAATTTTGAGAATATGTCCTCACAATTCACTAAGTACATTGTGTTGGATCATCAATGTAATACTCCCATTTAGTTGTTTATTGTGATTTTCTTTTTATCAGAATAAGTGTGCCAATTTAGTTAAACTTTTTATAATAAATATGTGAGGAGCAGTTGCCTTTAAAGAATGACTAGTAGGTTTGATTAAAACATATGTCATGCAATTATTATTTCTTTACCCAGTGTCTAAAATCCCAATGGAATTGTCCTCTAACATTTGTGCTATTAAATGCTTCTGCACTGGGTTGAGTTCAGGGAAGTTTATAACTAAAGATAGCGAAAGGAGCTAATAATAATACTATTTACCTGGATATACCTATAGCATTGTTCTTGTATGTGTGTGTGTGTGTTCACGCAGACACATGCAAACATACATACCTACACTACATTCAAATAAAGTCCTTTTAAGAAACCAGCTATAAAATGTAGAGAATGGACTTGAGGACACGGGGAGGGGGAAGGGTAAGCTGGGACGAAGTGAGAGAGTGGCATGGGCTTATATATACTACCAAATGTAAAATGGACAGCTAGTGGGAAGCAGCTGCAAAGCACAGGGAGATCACCTTGGTGCTTTGTGACCACCTAGAGGGGTGGGATAGGGAGGGTGGGAGGGAGACGAAAAGGGAGGAGATATGGGGATATATGTATATGTATAGCTGATTCACTTTGTTTTAAAGCAGAAACTAATACACCAATGTAGAGCAATTATACTCCAATAAAGATATTTAAAAAAAGAAAGAAACCTGCTGTAATCAGTGGTATCTTATAACTGTGCTTTGCAAAATTGTAACTTTATCACATGTTGATGTCCACATTGCTATAAGAAGTCCCACCAAGGCTAAACAGATTTTTTTAAATTTATTTATTTAATTTATTTATTTTTGGCTGCATTGGGTCTTTGATGGCTGTGCGTGGGCTTTCTCTAGTTGCGGCGAGCGGGGGCTACTCTTCGTTGAGGAGCACGGGCTTCTCATTGCAGTGGCTTCTATTGTTGCGGAGCACAGGCTCTAGGCATGCAGGCGTTCATGCTTCAGTATGTTGTGGCGTTCAGGCTTCAGTTACTGTGGCACGTGGGCTCAGTAGTTGTGGCGCACGGGCTTAGTTGCTCTGCGGCATGTGGGATCTTCCTGGACCAGGGCTCGAACCTGTGTCCCCTGCATTGGCAAGCGGATTCTTAACCACTGAGCTACCAGGGAAGCCTGCTAAATAGATTTTATTCATTAAGATTTGATAGTATAAGGATAATAATAATGTCAAAGAAAAAAAAACAGTGGAGAAATACCATCAAGTTTCTTATAGTTTAAAGCAGGATGTAGGATTGAAAAAATACAAGAAATGTAACTGCTATTATGGAAATATTTATCAAGTACAATGTGAACACAGGGAAGGACTTCCTAGCCTGCTTTCGAAGGGAAGCTACAGAGATGGTAGCATCTGAAGGGAGGCTTAGAAGCTAAGTTAGAACCTACTGCCAATCAAGTGAACAAGGAAAAGGGCCAGCATAACAAGAGTCCTGTGTAGCAGAGTATAGTTCACATGCTGCTGGTATCAAAGGTGATGTTTATGTTGTACAGTGATGGGCAGGGTTTTTTTTTTTTTAACTGTTCATTTTTAAATAGTTACAGATTTACAGGAACTTATGGGAAAAATTTATAGAAAAGTCCTGTGCACCCTACACCTACCCTCCCCCAATGTTAGCATCTTGTCTAACTACAGTAAATATCAACACCATGAAATTGACATTAGTATGATTTACAGAGCTTATTGAGATTGACCAGTCATACATATACTCATTTGTGTGTGTGTATGTGTATACTTCTAATCAATTTTCTCACATGTCACTACCACCTTAATGAAAATGAAGAACTATTCCATCACCACAAAGTTCCCTTATGCTAGCCATTTATATCTCCTATTACCCCCAAAGTTCTACTCTCTACCCCCTACTCATCTCAGACTCTAATCTCTTGTCAACCACTAATCTGCTCTTTATCTCTCTAATTAGATTATTTCAAGAATGTTATGTAAATGTAATCACAGAGAATGCCACCTTTTGAGATTGGCTGTTTTCCATGCAACATGATTCTCTAGAGATTCATCTAGATTGTTGCCTGTATCGTTAGTTTGTTCCATTTAATTGCTGAGTAGTATTCCATTATATGGTTGTACCAAAGTTTGTTTAACCTTTCACTCACTGAAGGACATTTGGAGTTTCCCCAGTTTTTGAACTGCTATGGACATTCCTGTACTTGTTTTTTCTTGAACATGAGTTTTAATTTATCTGAGTTAGATGCCTAAGAGTGCTTGATTGTATGGTAAATGCATTTTAGTTTTAATGAAAATTGCCCAACTATTTTCCTAAATGGCTGTATCACTTTATATTCCCACCAGCAACATATGAATAATAGACATTTTAAAAAATTTTGTAGTTACATCTCTATTTTAGGTTACTTTCTATGTGTTAAATAATATTAATGTTCCACTTATGATAGTTTCCTTTTAAATATAAATACATTAAGATAAAAATGAGCTGGCTAAGATCAATACAAACAATATTATAGCATTGTTTTTTTGTTTTGTTTTATTTTTTGGATATGGCAAAAATAATGCATGTGTACAGGAAGAAGGCAAGTTTGAGAAACTGGCATGGTGGATTAAGTCCTTTACTTTGATTATTAAATATTGGATAGCTTTGGTTTCAAGTCTTGTTCCATCACTAGCTCTGATTCAGTTTCTTTGATATTGTTTTACTCAACATATTAATAAAATATATAATTTTAATAGTAATAACAACATGGTTGTTGAGAAAATAACTGAGACAATATATGTCAGATATGTAACTGATGCCCAGAATGTTGTAAATCTCTTATCTATTTCTGTAAAGAGAGCCATTGTCCAGGCTAAGTAGACATAAAGCCATAGTACACAGACATCATAGAATGATCGTAACATGTAGATGGAACTAAAAAAAAAGGTTAATGGTGCTAAAATATAAATTTGAAAGGGGACATACTGTCTAGCATGTAGAGATTAACAATAGGAGTAGACTCATCCATGGTATGGAAATACCCCTTCCTATTTATTCTTTACAAAATAATAAATATCATAGATTCATAAACAAAGTTAAAGGAACTCTTTTCAAATTCACAAAAATGAAACCTAACCCTTTAAGATGTGAAGTTTGATATTACATTCTTGTTTCAGCTGTTAGTTTTCAGTTGGTTTCTCCCCTTTTGACTTCAGAAACTCCAAAGCATGCTGTTGGGGCAATTGGGAGAAAGGACTTGGACTACTAGAAACCCAGATTTCAAGAAGGCATCTTAACTACTTAATTATTGTGTCAGTCCAGCAAATTACTTAATCTCTCTAACTCTCTATATTCTGTGCAAAATAGGCTTAATATTTTCTCTAAGGGCTCCTCCTGAGAATTAAGTGAGATAATATCTTTAAGACTCCTGACACATAGTGAGAGCTCCTAAGCAGTAACTGTTTTTATTTGGGGGTGTTTTAAAAAATGATTCTTTGTACTTAGTCTTGGGTTAAATCAAACTCAATTATGAGTAGAACTGAATTTGTTGATCTAAACTGCAGCCTCTTTTTGCAAACATTGCAAAATGAAGTTTCCCAGAAGAGATTTTAGAGAGAAGTGCATGAGGTTTATGGGGGTGGGGTGTCCTGTGTGCCTGTCTGTGTAACTATTTATGTTTATTTCAAACACCTAATACTCGTTTACTCACTCATTCATTCAATAAATGATAACAATAGCCTTAAAACCTAAGGCGTAAGATCCTGGACATGTCGTAGTTCACCAAAACCATCCCACTCAGGCATGGATGGGTTATTATTACACAACTGATTCATTTGAGCCACTTTCTTGATACTGAAGGGAATGATCAGTCTTTGTGTTTGGACACAGAGTAAAAAGGAAGGTTGTAGAGTGAGGGACTCTGCTGCTTACTCATAGGGACACTGGAGAGAAAATCTGCTTTAGTTTTCCTACTAATAACCGTCAAAGAGGTAGGGAAGATTGATGATAGTGGTGCTTATTTTTGTCCATCATATCAATCATAAAGAATATCAGCTGGCCTTTTCAATTTTGAGGGACTTAATAATTTTGGTAGGAAAGAATGTGTAAAGGAAGCTCAGCAGGATAATGGCATCTCTCTTAACCCCTTTTAAATTGTAGATTCCCCTATAATTGGTGGGAAATTTACTGACAATACAGTAGAATAGAAAATAAAAATGGTCAACAAAATAAACAGAGATCATCAGAAATATTTAAGACTGCATATTAGAAGTGGTTAAGGGTTACTTGTTAAAGAACATTTGTTATCACAGCATTTAAAATTTTACTTAATATAGTATGAACTAAAGATTTAATAGAGAATAACCTTATAATTGTAATGTTACCATATATTTCTTTTTTTTTTAAACATCTTTATGGGAGTATAATTGCTTTACATTTTTGTGTTAGTTGCTGCTGTATAACAAAATGAAATCAGCTATATGTATACATATATCCCCATATCCTGTCCTCTTGTGTCTCCCTCCCACCCTCCCTATCCCACCCTTCTACATGGTCACAAAGCACCAAGCTAACATCCCTGTGCTGTGCGACTGCTTCCCAGTAGCTATCTGTTTTACCGTTGGTCGTGTATATATGTCAGTGGTACTCTCTCACCTCGTCTCAGCTTACACTTCTCCCTCCCAGTGTCCTCAAGTTCATTCTGTACGTCTGCATCTTTATTCCTGTCCTGCCCCTAGGTTCTTCAGAAACTTGTTTGTTTTCTTTTTAGATTCCATATATATATGTGTTTAGCATACAGTATTTGTTTTTCTCTTTCTGACTTACTTCACTCTATGACAGACTCTAGGTCCATCCACCTCACTACAAATAACGCAACTTCGTTTCTTTTTATGGGTAAGTAATATTCCATTGTATATATGTGCCACATCTTCTCTATTCATTCATCTGTTGATGGACACTTAGGTTGCTTCCATGTCCTGGCTATTGTAAATAGAGCTGCAATGAACGTTGTGGTACATGATTGGTTTTGAATTATGGTTTTCTTAGGGTATATGCCCAGTAGTGGGATTGCTGGGTCGTATGGTAGTTCTATTTTTAGTTTTTTAAGGAACCTCCATACTGTTCTCCATAGTGGCTGTATCAGTTTACATTCCCACCAACAGTGCAAGAGGGTTCCCTTTTCTCCAGGGTTCCTCTCCAGCATTTATTGTTTGTAGATTTTTTGATGATGGCCATTCTGACTGGTGTGAGATGCTATCTCATTGTAGTTTTGATTTTCATTTCTCTAATGATTAATGATGTTGAGCATTCTTTCCTGTGTTTGTTGGCAATATGTATATCTTCTTTGGAGAAATGTCTGTTTAGGTTTTCTGCCCATTTTTGGATTTAGCTGTTTGTTTTTTTGATATTGAACTGCATGAGCCACTTGTATATTTTGGAGATTAATCCTTTGTGAGTTGCTTCCTTTGCAAATATTTTCTCCCATTCTGAGGGTTGTCTTTTCATCTTGTTTATGGTTTCCTTTGCTGTGCAAAAGCTTTTAAGTTTCATTAGGTCCCATATGTTTATCTTTGTTTTTATTTCCCTTTCTCTAGGAGGTGGGTCAAAAAGGATCTTGCTGTTATTTATGTCATAGAGTGTTCTGCCTGTGTTTTCCTCTGAGAGTTTTATAGTGTCTGGGCTTATATTTAGGTCTTTAATCCATTTTGAGTTTATTTTTGTGTGTGGTGTTAGGGAATGTTCTCATTTCATTCTTTTACATCTAGCTGTTCAGTTTTCCTAGCACCACTTACTGAAGAGCCTGTCTTTTCTCCATTGTATATTCTTGCCTCCTTTATCAAAAATAAGGTGACCACAGGTACGTGGGTTTCTCTCTGGGCTTTCTATCCTGTTCCATTGATCTATATTTCTCTTTTTGTGCCAGTAACATACTGTCTTGATTACTGTAGCTTTGTAATATAGTCTGAAGTCGGGGAGCCTGATTCCTCTAGCTCCGTGTTTCATTCTCAAGATTGCTTTGGCTATTTGGGGTCTTTTGTGTTTCCATACAAATTGTAAAATTTTTTGTTCTAGTTCTGTGAAAAATGCCATTGGTAGTTTGATTGGGATTGCATTGAATCTGTAGATTGCTTTGGGTAGTAGAATCATTTTCACAGTGTTGATTCTTCCAATCCAGGAACATGGTATATCTCTCCATCTGTTTGTATCATCTTGAATTTCTTTCATCAGTGTCTTATAGTTTTCTGCATATGTGTCTTTTGTCTCCTTAGGTAGGTTTATTCCTAGATATTTTATTCTTTTTGTTGCAGTGGTAAATGGGAGTGTTTCCTTAATATCTCTTTCAGATTTTTCACCATTAGTGTATAGGAATGCAAGAGATTTCTGAGCATTAATTTTGTATCCTGCTACTTTACCAACTTCATTGATAAGCTCTAGTCATTTTCTGGTAGCATCTTTAGGATTCTCTATGTATAGTATAATGTTATCTGCAAACAGTGACAGCTTTACTTCTTCTTTTCCAATTTGGATTCCTTTTATTTCTTTTTCTTCTCTGACTGCTGTGGCTAAAATTTCCAAAACTATGTTGAATAATAGTGGTGAGAGTGGACAACCTTGTCTTTTTCCTGATCTTAGTGGAAATGGTTTCAATTTTCACCATTGAGAACGATGTTGGCTGTGGATTTGTCATATATGACCTTTATTAGGTTGAGGTAAGTTCCCTCTATGCCTACTTTCTGGAGAGTTTTTATTGTAAATGGATGTTGAATTTTGTCAAAAGCTTTTTCTGCATATGTTGATATTATCATATGGCTCTTCTTCAATTTGTTAATATGGTGTATCACATTGATTGATTTGCATATATTAAAGAATCCCTGCGTTCCTGGGATAAACCCCACTTGATCATGGTGTATGATCCTTTTAATGTGCTGCTGGATTCTGTTTGCTAGTATTTTGTTGCGGATTTTTGCATCTATGTTCATCGGTGATATTGGCCTGTAGTTTTCTTTCTTTGTGACATCTTTGTCTAGTTTTGGTATCAGGGTGATGGTGGCCTCGTAGAATGAGTTTGGGAGTGTTCCTCCCTCTGCTATATTTTGGAAGAGTTTGAGAAGGATAGGTGTTAGCTCTTCTCCAGATGTTTGATAGAATTTGCCTGTGAATTCATATGGTCCTGGGCTTTTGTTTGTTGGAAGATTTTTAATTACAGTTTCAATTTAAGTGCTTGTGATCGGTCTGTTTATATTTTCTCTTTATTCCTGGTTCAGTCTTGGGAGGTTGTGCTTTCCTAAGAATTTGTCCATTTTTTCCAGGTTGTCCATTGTATTGGCATATAGTTGCTTGTAGTAATCTCTCATGATCCTTTGTATTTCTGCAGTGTCAGTTGTTACTTTTCCTTTTTCACTTCTAATTCTATTGATTTGAGTCTTCTCCCTTTTTTTCTTGATGAGTCTGGCTGATGGTTTATCCATTTTGTTTATCTTCTCAAAGAACCAGCTTTTAGTTTTATTGATCTTTGCTATTTTTTCCTTCATTTCTTTTTCATTTATTTCTGATCGATCTTTATGATTTCTTTCCTTCTGCTAACTTTGAGGTTTTTTGTTCTTCTTTCTCTAATTGCTTTAGGTGTAAGGTTAGTTTGTTTTTTTGAGATGTTTCTTGTTTCTTGATGTAGGATCGTATTGCTATAAAATTCCCACTTAGAACTGCTTTTGCTGCATCCCATAGGTTTGGGACCATCGTGTTTTCATTGTCATTAGTTTCTATGTATTTTTTAAATTCGTCTTTGATTTCTTCAGTGTTCTCTTGGTTATTTAGTAGCATGTTGTTAGCCTCCCTGTGTTTGTATTTTTTTTACAGATTTTTTCCTGTAGTTGATATCTAGTCTCATAGCACTGTGGTCAGAAATTATACTTGATACGATTTCAGTTTTCTTAAATTTACCAAGGCTTGATTTGTGACCTGAGATATGATCTATCCTGGAGAATGTTCCATGAGCACTTGAGAAGAAAGTGAATTCAGTTGTTTTTGCATGGAATGTGCTATAAATATCAATTAAGTCCATCTTGTTTAATGTAGCATTTAAAGCTTGGGTTTCCTTATTTATTTTCATTTTGGATGATCTGTCGATTGGTGAAAGTGGGGTGTTAAAGTCCCGTGTTATTACTGAGTTGTTGTCAATTCCCCCTTTTTTTGGCTGTTAGCATTTGCCTTATGTATTGAGGTGCTCCTATGTTGGGTGCATAAATATTTACAATTGTTATATCTTCTTCTTCGATTGATCCCTTGATCATTATGTAGTGTCCTTCTTTGTCTCTTGTAATAGTCTTTATTTTAAAGTTTATTTTGTCTGATACGAGAATTGCTACTCCAGCTTTCTTTTGATTTCCATTTGCATGGAATATCTTTTAACATCCCCTCACTTTCAATCTGTGTGTGTCCCTAGGTCTGAAGTGGGTCTCTTGTAGACAGCATATATATGGTTCTTGTGTTTGTATCATTCAGCCAGTCTATGTCTTTTGGTTGGAGCACTTAATCCATTTACATTTAAGGTAATTATCGATATGTATGTTCCTATTACCATTTTCTTAATTGTTGTGGGTTTGTTATTGTAGGTCTTTTCCTTCTCTTGTGTTTCCTACCTAGAGAAGTTCCTTTAGCATTTGTTGTAAAGCTGGTTTGGTGGTGCTGAATTCTCTTAGCTTTTGCTTGTCTCTAAAGCTTTTAATTTCTCCATCAAAGCTGAATGAGATCCTTATTGGGTAGAGTAATCTTGGTTGTAGCTTTTTCCCTTTCATCACTTTAAATATGTCCTGCCACTCCCTTCTGGCTTGCAGAGTTTCTGCTGAAAGATCAGCTGTTAACCTTATGGGGATTCCTTTGTGTGTTATTTGTTGCTTTTCCCTTGCTGCTTTTAATATTTTTTCTTTGTATTTAATTTTTGATAGTTTGATTATTATGTGTTTTGGCATGTTTCTCCTTGGATTTATCCTGTATGGGACTCTCTGTGCTTCCTGGGCTTTATTATTTCCTTTCCCATATTAGGGAAGTTTTCAACCATAATCTCTTCAAATATTTTCTCAGTCCCTTTCTTTTTCCCTTCTTCTTCTGGGACCCCTATATTTTGAAATTTGTTGCATTTAATGTTTTCCCAGAGGTCTCTGGACTGTCCTCAATTCTTTTCATTCTTTTTTCTTTTTTCTGCTCTGTGACAGTTATTTCCACTATTTTATCTTCCAGGTCACTTTTCCTTTCTTCTGTCTCAGTTATTTTGCTATTGATTCCTTCTAGAGAATTTTTAATTTCATTTATTGTGTTGTTCATCATTGTTGTTTGCTCTTTAGTTCTTCTAGTTCCTTGTTAAACGTTTCTTGTAATTTCTGCATTTCATTCCCAAGATTTTGGATCATCTTTACTATCATTACTCTGAATTCTTTTTCTAGTAGACTGCCTGTTTCCTCTTCATTTGTTTGGTCTGATGGGTTTTTACCTTGCTCCTTCATCTGCTGTGTGTATTTCTCTGTCTTCTCATTTTGCTTAACTTACTGCGTTTGGGGTCTCCTTTTCGCAGGCTGCGGGTTCATTAGTTCCCATTGTTTTTGGTGTGTGCCCCCAGTGGGTATGGTTGGTTCAGTGGCTTGTGTAGGCTTCCTGGTGGAGGGGACTTGTGCCTGTGTTCTGGTGGATGAGGCTGGATCTTGTCTTTCTGGTGGGCAGGACTGTGTCCGATGATGTGTTTTGGAATGTCTGTGAACTTAGTATGATTTTAGGCAGCCTCTCTGCCAATGGGTGAGGTTGTGTGTCTGTCTTGCTAGTTGTTTGGCATGTGTTGTCCAGCATTGGAGCTTGCTGGTCGTTGAGTAGAGCTGGGTCTTAGCATTGAGACAGATGTCTCTGGGAGAACTCTCGTCAATTGATATTACGTGGGGCTAGGAGGTCTCTGGTGGTCCAGTGTCCTGAACTCGGCTCTCCTACTTCAGAGGCTCAGGCCTGACACTCGGCCAGAGCACCAAGACCCTCTTAGCCACATGGCTTCTCCAACAGTAAGAGTTTCTAGAAGTTTAGTCATCTTCCTCTTCCAGGTACAGAGAGGAGACCTTTATTTCTTACTACATAATTAAATGGGCAACAGCATTTCAGGAAAGATTTGAATTTTTCAGTAAAACTTTCTAAATTGTACCTTGGCATTTTTAAGGCATTGTGTTTTTATTTTATTTCAGAGTTTTAACTGGATGATGTACTAGATGATTTGAATACTTTTTATGTTTTTTAAAATGATTTTTTGCAACATTAATTTTTATAACATGAAACCTAATTAGGACAATGAAAATAAGAAGTGTTATCCATCCCACCAGATTACAGTGCTCACTGTCCTTGGTCGGTCCCCACCGCCTGCCTTCCCTGCCATTCCCTTTTTTGCCTTGCTTTTGTTTGGCCTTCACTGGGAAGATCTTTCTGAATAGATTATTTTTGTCTATTTAGAGGCAGTATTTCAAAACGTAATCCCGTTCTTCCCAATAAACCTAAACTGCCTTGTTTTCAAAGATTCATAAGTTAATAGGAATCAAGGTGGTATCCTTATTTCTGCTAGGGTAGTATCCATTTTTTAGAAGAATTTTTACCAGATTTTGGAAAGTGTATCTTACACAACTAGAATGCTGCACTTGGGGACAGAAAACCTGTGTTTTAGCCTCAACTCTGCCACTTGAAAGGTTTACAGACATGGGCACATCACTTACTTGCCTTGACGCTCAGTTCTCTTCTCTGAAAAACGGGCATGATAATCTTGACCACAGATAACGGGCATGATAATCTTGACCTCTTAGCCTGGTTTCTATGAGGATTAAATGGCACAGTGGAGTCAAAATTGATTTTAAAACTATGGAAGATTGTGCAAAATAAAGTATTTCTTTTAACCTCAAAATTTATTTTGGAAGAATTGATCTCTTTTCACTTATATGGCATGTTTATATTCATTTTAAATATAAAATGTGAACATATATAATTTATATTTTTCACAAATATATTACTTTTAAGAGCCACTGCTGCAGATTGCGAGAAGAACTTATAGCCCATTTTTCATTACTTTAAGCGAGATCATGACAATTAATATAAATTATGAAATGTGAAATATTACTTGGGCTATGTAGGATTGATATAACACTTCATGTGCATTTATTCTATAAAATATAAGTTTGAGTTTTTCTTCAAATAATTCAATATTTCAGAATTATAGTGTACACTATTATAATGAGTATTTTTAAAGTTTTAGATGACCAAGTGTGATATTGCCTAGATGAATGCCATTTGAGTTTGAGTTTTTCTTCAAATAATTCAATATTTCAGAATTATAGTGTACACTATTATAATGAGTATTTTTAAAGTTTTAGAGTTTGAGTTTTTCTTCAAATAATTCAATATTTCAGAATTATAGTGTACACTATTATAATGAGTATTTTTAAAGTTTTAGATGACCAAGTGTGATATTGCCTAGATGAATGCCATTCATGTAAAGGAAGCAAAACATACTGTCAGATATTCAAAGAATGAGAAAATTAACTGGACACACAAAGACAGATGAAATAGAATCATAAGCAAATCTGAAAATGAGAATATTGGGGATATAACACTTTGGTGAATTTAATAAGAATTAAATATATGGTTTGTCTAAATATTGTTTCTAATTGGAGACAAAATCAAATCTGTGGTAAAATGACACTTGAAATAGAAGTTATGTAATAAAAAACTCAATAACAATAATAATTGTGATCTGTAACCTCTGATCATATTAGTAAAGATTTGCAGATCTGAGAGTAGAAGACGTAAAATGTTTCTAAATTTTGCATCTTATATATGGAGAAGTCAAAAGTCATTTGAATCAAAAACAGGATAATTATTTGTCAAGTTAGAATAAAAATCAAAAGCAAAGCAAACACTTCTTGAGGCAAAAGGGAAACTAAAATCACAGTCAACCATATTGTTTATACTCTGAAACAAGAGTATTAAATATTCAAAGTTAAAAATATTGAAAAGTTAATAAAAATCCTAATGAATTATACTCTTAAAAGGTATTTTAAAATTCAAATTGAAAAATGAGAGTAACTGAAAGAATGATTAAAGTAGATCAGATACTGAGAAACAAAGAGGGAGATAACAATACAAATGTCATAAAATAGAATTCCAGGTGAAAACCATAAAAACAAACAAAATGGTTGTTAAAAGGTGCCACTCACTTTTAGGCAGTCCCTATAATAGTTAAGAATGTTTATGTAACAAAGAGAATGCCAACTAATTATATAAATTAAAAGCTGTTAGAAATGGAAAAAGAAATAGAAAATAAACATTAGTAGCTGTTATTTATCACTATCATTCTAGGACAAATCAAGTAACAAAAAGCAAATGAGTGTGTCAAAGATAGGCTAATTACCAGCATGTTGTTTACTCGTATGCAAGGCGGATGAATCCATAGATTGATTTTATCCAATAAAGGGAAAAACAATCTTGATATAAGAGACAGAGGAGAGAGGGAGGAAAAACAAACTATAGCCAATAGCAGAACAGTTTTCAGTTTTTGGAGAAAGTGATTAGTGGTCATTTAAAAGGAGATGTGTCTAGCCTATCTGTGTCCTTTTACAGACCCACTAAATAGCATCAAAGAAAACACCTTTAGTTGTTTATAGATTCTTTAGAAGACCTCACACGTTTATTAGTGTCTTTGTGACAAGCTGCCTCAATGAAATGTCTGCCAGAATCCTTTTTAAAATATCTCTACTTTAGTTACATCAGATCTTCACCATTTCCCTGTTCAGAATTTCTCAGGTATAATCATGATTTGTCAAAATGCATATGTATATAAAATACCTACAAAATCTATGGTAGGAAATACTTCAGATTGTTAGCACAGATGGTTCTGGTGGCATTACTAAAAGTGATTTTTACTCTCTTTGTAAATTTTCCACCATTTTTCCAAGTCAAAAAAAGTATTTTACAGTCAAAAAACCTAAAATTTTTATTTTTAAAAACAGTAATTGATCCCAATCATTGAGCAACCAAGTGCTTTATGTATGTTGCTTCATTCAGTCCTTCAGCAAAACTCAGTATAGTTCATTCAGAGACAAAGAAATTGATCCTGAGAGAGGACAACTGATTTGTCCAAGGATCAACTAGGTCCATTATTCTGACTCACTAAAAATTAATACCATGTCCCCTCTCACCACTCCTTTTTAACAGTGTACTGGAAGATCTACCCAAGAATGGGATATGAAGCTATACAGATTGGGAAGAAGAAATAAATGTCTTTGTTCTCAGATTACATGATGACCTACATAGACAATCAGAAAAGAAAAAAAAAAATCTCCTGGAACTACAAGTAATTATAGCAAGGTGTCAGGATAACAAGGTTAATATACAGAAATCAGTTGATTTCCCATATACCAGCAATGAATGAGGAATTTGAAATTAAAAGCACAATACCATTTATATTATCATTTCCCAAAATGAAATACTGAGGTATGAATATATACAAAATCTATAGAACTGTAAAATTCTGATGAAAGCAAAGAATTTTATAAATGTAGAGATATTTCATGTTCATGATAAGAAGACAGTGTTGTCAACATGTCGATTCTTTCTAACTTAACGTACAGATTCGGTTCGGTCCCAATGAAACTTCTAGCAAGTTAATTTGTGGATATCAAAAAACTGATCATAAAGTTTTATATGGAGCAGCAAGAGACCCAGAATAATCGGCACAATATTGAAGGAGAAGAACAAAGTTGGAAGACTGGCATGACCTGTCTTCAATACTTACTATAAAGCTACAGTGCTATATGAGTCCAACTGTATGACATTCTGAAAAAGGCAAAACTATGGAGAGAGTAAAAAGATTAATGGTTGCCAGGGGTTGGAGTGGGGAGGATAAATAAGTGGAGCACAGAGGATTTTTAGGGCAGTGGAAATACTTTGTGTGGTACCACAATGATGGATTTAAATATTTGTCATTATCTATTTGTCCAAACCCATAGAATACACAACACCAAAAGTGAACCCTAATGTAAACTTTGGATGGTTAGGATGTGTCAAGTAGGTTCATCAGTTGTAACAAGTATATCACTCATGGGAGATGTGGATAGTGGGGGACACTGCGTTTTTGGGGGACAGATTGTATATGGGAAATCTCTATACCTTCCCCTCAATTTTGCTGTGAACCTTGGACTGTTCTAAAACAATAAAGCATTAATTAAAAAAAAAAATTCTACCAACGGCAGGCAGAAAAAGTACTAGCAAGCAACTAGCAACCAAGATTTGAAGCTCAGGAAATAGAATCACTAATTTTTTTCCCAAGTATTCATTCATTTCTTCAACAATTTTGTTTTTATGAATGGGACATTCTCCCTGTCCTATCAGTGCTCACAGCCTATCAATGACACAGACACTTAAAGAAACCCTTTCAATAATGTGTAATAACTAAGGTAGCACAGGGCTGGGAGTGATTAACTCTGCAGGGTGGAAGTGGAGGTAGAGAAAGGTAGAGCTCCAGCCAAGACTCTGATTTCAGAGACAGTGTTGTAGAGATGAGAAAAGAACTGTGTATGACATCGTCCTTGAGTCTGAGGATTAAGAAACGAAAAGAAGTTGTTTAATGCCTCAAACAACAAATGGTATTGCCAAAAAGGTAGACGTTTGTGAATGAATGCTTGTAATTTGAAGTAATGAATTAAGAAATATAAATAGACCAAAAGTGAGATTTTTTGGTGACAGTGACAATTTTTTCTTTAAATATTTGAATCTGGACTAGACTGCTTAGGTTTGCTCTGCCACACAGTAATTGTGTGGTTTGGGGCAAATGACTATCTTTTTCAAAGCTCAGTTTGCTCTATTAAAAGACAATTATAACAACACCTACCTTTTAAGGATAGAATAATTCATATGCATATATCCCTTAAAACTGTGCCTAGTATGGTTGAGGGAAAGAAGCGGCAGCTTGGCTGGAGTGGTACCAACAAGAGGGAGAGTGGGAGGGAGATGAGGTAAAAGAGGAGAGAAGTGACTAGAGCTTTTAGTGTGAGTGAGATGAGAGGCCATTGGAGTGTTCTCAACAATGTAGTGACAAGATTTGACATGTTTTAAATGGATCATGATACTGATGTTTTGTGAATTAAGAATAGGGTGTGAGAGTGGAAATGCAGAGACCTATCAGGAGGCTTTTGCAATAATGCAGGGGAGAAATGATGGTATCTTAGCCTAGGCATTAATGCTGAGAGCACCAAAGAAACAGTTGTGCTGGGTATCCATGTACAAAGGCTACTTGTCATCATGGTTAGTGTAGGAAATTCCAATATGCAGCTAAGGTTGCAGGATGTAGGCTCCCTACCCTACAATTATGAAATAGCAGTGGCTTCCCATACAATTTGCTTATTTTCTTTAGCAAACAAATGTTTGTTTTAGATATCACTTAGCAATAGTAGATGAGCTAAGGCTGGTCAGTTATTACAAATGAAAAAGCTACAAATGACTGAGGTTAGAACTCACAATTATTAACTAGCAAAATATGATATGCAGAAATAAAATATTCCCCAATTGTACTAGTTATTTCAGAGGAGCATGTCATTTGATAGCACTGAAAACTATATGAAACATAACTGGTAATGTATTAATTGAAGGTTTTTTTTTTAAAGGTCTTATCTATTCCAAAGTTCAGTGTAACTCTTTCTTCCTTCTGGCAGATAGGATGGGAATGAAGAGTCATGTGAAATCTGAAATTTGGGAAAATATATGTCTGTACTGTTGTCTTTTTGTTTATAGACAGGTAGGATGGAGGGAAATAGTGAGATTCATAGAAGACAGCCTTTTGTTTAGACATATTTATTAAATCTACATTGACTATTCAAAGGAAGGAATGGAGCCGCATTTCTCAGGCATGACTAAATTAGTCTAAGAGAGTATGAGGAATATGTTTTGAACTTACTGGGGGGCAAAGGAGTAAAGAAGAGTAGGCAGAGGCTGGGAAAGCTAAACTCAATTGGAAAAAAATTATTTGAAGACATTTTTAAAAGAGGCAGGATTATTTTCCTTGTCATGATGTCAAGCTCTCTCTACCTTCCTTTATTTCTTGTGGAATCCACACTGCATATCAAATGCCTTCTGTAAGTGGAGGTGGTGCTGATGTTCTTAAATTAAACAAAAATGTCTGGGATCCATATTGAGATGCTAAGCGAAGAAGTCAGTAAGTGCAAAGACTATGACAAAAGCAGGAATCTGGAGCCATTGGTGACTAGGAAAACAATAGACACCTGGCCCCCAAGATCTCCAAAGAGATCTGGGGACACATGCATCTCATTGCACGTGAACCTGATTTTGAGCTACGCTATTTGGATCTCAAGAAACATGGTACTTTGGCTGACATTTGAGTTATTGCTTCAGCTGGGCATTGATAACCTGAAGTGATTATATGTTGGGGATGCGACATTCAAGGGATAAGTAAATCCCACTTGCAATATTTGGACAGGTCAGCTGTCAAACTCAGGGATTTTTAGATCTTCTAATTCTTGATTAAAAACTTGCCTGAACATTAAAATCACCTTGGTGGCTTTGAAACCATGCCTATGTTTGAACTCCATCCTAAACTAATAAGAATTTTATGCACAGTCAAGTTTAAGAACCACAGTGGGTATCAAATAACTGTAGAACAATTCAACCTAGAACATCCTAGCCTGGGATTCCTGTTTTTCACCAAACATTAATCAGTGGGAAAAAATGTAGATCCCCAACTATGCAGAACTCAATTTATGACAACCAGTAGAGGAGGAATACTGATGTGTTAGGTATGGTTCTACCCTTAAAGAATTTATAATGAAATGAAGGAACTAGGTTTATACATGGTAAATAACTATCAGAATTGCTCTGCGACTTCAAGTATTGGATAACAATGTAGGGCGGGAATAATCAGGACTTGCTTTAAGGAGGAAAGTGTACCTGGGTTACTCAGTAATTACTGTTTCTTGCTTTGGGAGGACCCCAGTAAGTAGCTATTGTAGATGAATAAGATTGATCCAAGTTCCTTTTCAAATATTTGGAAATACCATTATTATTGAAACAATGCCCCAGATTCTAGAAATCGTGTTGTAAACAGGTGGACATGATGGAAGGGTTGCAAACTATAAAGACTGAATTTTCACGAATAGAGTTCTATGTTGTTCATCAAATAAATCTTATGGAAAAATTAATCAACTAGTACACATAATCGTCATTATTCTTTTTAGTAATTAAGGAGAAATAATAATCAGTTCATATAAATGATAATAATGACTATCACTTTCATGCAATTAAAAACATCAGGCTTTTCTTTATTGTCCAGTTTATCTAATCCATAGCGAAGTAGTGCAGAACAGCAGCTCTGGAACTGAACCTCCTGGGTTTGGATGCTGGATCCTCTGCCTTCTGTGTGACCTTGAACAATGTAATTAATCTCCATCTCCTATTTCCTCATATATAAAAATGAGGTGATAATATTACTTTTCTTTAAAAATTGCCGTGGGGATTGAATTAGATACTAAATGAAAAGCACTTAAAATAAATGAAATGCATCTGTCATATAGTCTGTCCTCAGTGTGTTAGCTGTTCTTATTATCTCTAATCTTCTTTGAAATCATATATTAATTAGTGATCATTATCATCCAGAAACACAACAGAAACTGAAAAATAGAGGGTTGCTTTATTTAAATTTTATTTAAATTAAAAAGGTTTTTTAAATTTGAATGAATAACTGGAGACTTCAGTCTCCATAGGCCTCCACTGAAATAGTAATAGTAATACAACCTTTAGCAAGTTAATCATCCCTTCTGTGCCTCAGTTTCTCACCTGTACAATGGGGATAATCATATGTCATGCCTCAAAAGATTGTTGCAAGGATTAAATAACATATGCGAAGCACTTAAAACAATACCTAGCACAAAGTAAGCACCACGTGTTACCTGTTATTATTACGAGTACCCTTAGTTTTATGCTTGTGCTCCATTCATGATCTTCCGCTTTGCCATTCCCATGGTTCTCCAGCCCCCTGCAGGGTCTTTAGTGGATCCCCTCTACCCATTGTTAATTTCCCTGGTTGCTTGTGAGCTTAAGGCAGCAGAAAATGACTACCAGCTTTTTAATAGCATTTTGAATGAAACTCATTTTTATAGAATGTCCTGGGAATTTACATTTTAAGCCTTTCATCACTAATATTCTTCTGTTGAAGGATATTCTCTAAGTGCAGGTGATGAAGAGCCAAATCTCATCCTCACTACCTTTGAGTGTCGTGGGCATTGAGTGGTGTAGGAATAGAGTGGGGATGAGGAGAGACCGTTTTCTTGAACTTGGCTCCATTCTACATCTAAGGTCAGTCCAAAGAAAATGTTTCTCTTTCCTTTAGAGGAAGGGAGAATGGCTTTTTAGCTCTTTGACACTTAAAATCTGGAGTGGGCGTAACTGAAGATGACAAAAATGAACTTTACTGACTCCATAATTTTTCCAGAGCTTTGCATATGTATATTTATATTCCTCTGTCTGAGGCAAATAGAAGCTGTGGCAACAGTGCTTTATGTCTTGTATGACCATGCACCGAAGTACTTTAGGAAAATCATGAAGACGACAGCAATTTTTAGAAAATATAACACGAAAAAAGATTTTCCAGCACTTGAAAGAAGAACAAATTAAATTCATTTTCTTAACATTTTAATGGTAAGAATATTCTGATAAAACTAAACAGAGAGACTGTAGCATTCCATTCTCAAAATAATCAACTTAGGCAGCATTTCTGCTGTAAATTTAATCTGCATTATTAAGTAAAAAATGATAGCGCTCTATTTTGTTTTACCTGCATTTGGAAACAGGTCCCTTTTATCTAATGGAAGAGAAAAAAAAAAGAACAGACATAGTATTTTTAAAACAGCACCCTAAGGATTTTTAAAAACCAGAAAATTGAAATAACTTTGTAAAGATGGCATTGTATCATTTTTAGAATTTTTAAAAAGCTTCTTTCATTAAAAATCTTCCCCAAACTGAATTCCTTATAAAAGAAATTACTCATTTTTATTAGTTTAACTTTAATGTCAGTACTCAGGTTTATAAGTACAGTATTAGAAAAACAATGGATTAATAACAGATGTCATATGATGCTTTTATATCTCATATTATGTTTGATTCCTCATTGCTTTTCTCTGTTGCTTTAATTCCTAATCACTCACCCCCAAACAGAGAGCATCTGCCAATTTCATCATATGGGAACTTAATAATACTTAATTAAAATACAAAGCTCGAGTTGCTATCTACCATGTAATTGAATGTGATTTAAATAAAACAATAATGGAAAGTATTAGATAGTTCATATATATTTCTGTTGAAAAAGGATAATTTCTTGACTGTTTCTTCAGAGTAACCATAGGTTTGTAATTTTATCTGTGTTATAAAAAGAAACTTCGCAAAATATTATTGGTTTTTCTCTCCTTCTGTCACTTAAAGCTACATCTCATTGTAACTTTTTAAATATTAACTTTCCTTTTGGACATTCAAAGCAACGCTGTTACATTTTTATGTATCTTAAAAAGTTTTTTCTAGATATGAGTTTGTAATGGTTTCAAAATATTCATCTACAGTGTCTAATAAGATGAAACATGCTTTTACTAATTATTTTTTGCTTGCAAATTTTGTTGAAACATGTAACTGTATGACAATCTGTTAAAAGAATATCTTTGAGTAGAAGTGATAATTATCAATTAGTTACCAGTTACCCTAGAAAAGTAGAGAAAGAATAGTAATAATCATGGCAGAAGCATTCAGATGCCGTGAACTGTTGTTTCCTTCTTTTTTGTTTCTTTATGTCCAATACTAATTTTTGTAAAACAAATAGACAAGTATAGAAATATAGATCACGGAAGAACAAGGTTGAAATAGGCATTGTGCTTAGAAGTAAATATGTATTTCATAAAAATGTGTGAAGTTGATCTCCAGTGTATGTTGTTTATTTTGTCTTATTTGCTTCAGATCATTTTTTAAATCACACATTATAAACTCAGTTGAGATCCCTTTTGTGTTCCTTCCCTGTCTCATTCCCCTCTATCACTCTCTATTAATATGAAGTTGCTATTTAGTTTGGCTCTCCTCAGTTTTATAGTTTTATAATGTATTTTTAAAACAAATATTCATTATCGTATTCCTTTATGGAATTACAGTGTTTCAGTGGTGAACCAAGGTGGGTGGGGGCAGAGGAAGAAGCAGATGGTGGGTGGGAGCTGTGTACAGGTAGGGAGTAGTATTTCATCACTGACTTGTTTAGAACTGCTTACTTTTTGTTGGTTTATTATTGTCTTTAAATTCTTTACAGCTAATACTTCCCCTTATTGCTTCACTCAGACAAAACATCCCACTGTTCTCCCCTACCCCACCCCTTAGTATGCCACAACAGATATGAATATGCCACGGTTTCAAAATTCATTCTCTTTTTGGGATCATGTGAGTCGATGCTACTCAACGTGCATGGTCTGCAAACTGCTTATACCTGGTTGGTGATGAGATGAGGAGACTGCACCATAATGCATTAATCTACTGTTTCTGTCATCCAGAAAATCATGCTATAAAACAAAACAAAACACAACAAAACAAAATGTGTAAATGAGGTAGTCTAGCTGAACCAGGGTATGTGTAATGATTTGTCTTCTGTAACAAGCCCCATGCAGCAGGATGGTAACAAACTCTTCACAGAACAGAACTAGACACTTTCAGTAGCACTGATTTGGGGTGGTTGCAGTTTTTCTTGCATATTACTCATAATTCAGAGAATATGCTTACATGTGCTTCCTGATATATGAGTGCAAGACATTCTCTGAGCTTGTTCCTAGATGAAGAACTGCTGGGAATTGGACTGTGTCCATAGTCAGCTTTAGTACCTGTCAGTAATGCGTTCCAAAGTGATTGTACCAGCTTACCTTCTGATCAGCATGCTGCAAGTTTAAATTTACCCAAAACCTTACCAATAGTTAGAAATGGTAGAACTTTTCTTTTCCAATTGACTGGGTACAAAGTGGTTTCTTTTTGTTGTTTTACCTTTCATTTCCGTGATTTCTAGAGTGGTTGTTCATCTTCTCATATTAGCCTGTCACCTTTACTCTTGAATTACATTTTTTTTTCTTATTGATTTGGAGGACTAATAAATTTTATATTTCAGATAAATATCTTTTGTTAAGACCGTAAATGTCTTCTCCCAAACTCTTGCTGTATTTCAGCTCTGTTTATAGTTGTTTTTTCTTTTGGTCTCATCAAAAGTTTTGTTTTGATTTAATTCATCAATATTTTCCTTTATGATTTGAAAACATTTTCTATCTTTTTCAAGATATTTTTCTAATCCAAGGTCATAAATAGATTCCACGTATTGTTACCTATGTTTAAAAGTTTAAAAATTTTCTAATTTAAGATTATATTTTATTTTTGTTTGGATTGAGGTCAAAATCTAGTTTTATTTTATCTTTTTATATGGATAGAAATGTGTTCTGGTTCTACTTAAAAAATTAATATACACTTGATTCATGAATTTATAATGCTGACTCTTTCATATATATTAAATTCTAAGATCTATGCATTATGTCCTTTTATCTTTGCAATATTCTAGCATTTTGCTGATATTGCACCTGTTACATGCAGTTTTATTTGCCTCCTACCTGATAGAGTAGGGCCATTGGTCCTGTTGATTTCTGCAAAATTATCTTGTTTATTCTTATATCTTCACATTTTCATATTTATTTTAGAATTATTTTCTGTAATTCAAGAAATTCTGTTAGGATATTTCTCACATTTAGTTAATGGATTAATTGGAGTAAAATTGACATCTTTATAATTTTTAGTCATGCTTTCCATGCCATATGGCTCTATGAAATCAAATCTTCTTTTGTGTCCTCAATATCTTTCAGCTATTTTGTATCTGTTTCTTTTTCTTCCAATTTTACTGAGATATAATTGACATACAGCAATGTATAAGTTTAAGGTGTACAGTATAATGATTTGATTTATATACATCATGAAGTGATTATCACACTAAGTTTAGTGAGCATCCGTCATCTCATATAGATACAAAGTTAAAGAAATAGAAAAAATGTTGTTCTGGTCATGAGGACGGTTAGGATTTACTCTCTTGCCAACTTTCATATATAACATACAGCAGTATAAATTCTGTTTATCGTGTTGTACATTACATCCCTATTACTTATTTATTTTATAACTGGAAGTTTGTACTCTTTGATTGCCTTCATCCAATTCCCCCTCCTCTCACTCCCCACCCCTGGTAACCACCAATCTGATCTCTTTTCCCTCTGAGTTTGTTTGTTTTTCTGGTTTTGAAATATAATCGACCTACAACAGTATTTTAGTTCCTGTTACACAACATAGTGATTCGATATTTCTATGCACTTCAAAGTGATCAACATGATAAGTCTAGTTACTGTCACCATACAAATACACTACAAAATTATTGACTATATTTCCCCACACTGTACCTTTAATACCCGTGACTCTTTTATTTTGCAACTGGAAGTTTGTACCTCTTAATACCCCTTACCTACATCTTTCCTCTCCCCACCCCCTGCCCCTCTGGCAACCACTTGTTTGTTCTTTGTATCTCTAACTATGTTTTTGTTTTATGTTTGTTCATTTGTTTTGTTTTTTAGATTCCACATGTAAGTGAAATAATACAGTATTTGTCTTTCTCTTTCTGACTTACTTCACTTAGCATAATACCCTCGAATTCCATCCCTGTTGTCACAAATGGCAAGATTTCATTCTTTATATGGCTAATAGTCCATTGAATATATATGCCACATCTTCTTTATCCACTCATCTATTGAGGGGCACTTTAGTTTCTTTCTTACCTTGGCAATTATAAATAATGCTTCAATGAATGTAGGGGTGAATATATCTGTTCTAATTAGTGTTTGGGTTTTTTGGATAAATACGCAGGAGTAGAATTGCTGGATCATATGGTAGTTCTGTTTTTAATTTTTGAGGAATCTCCGTACTGTTTTCCATAGTGGCTACACAAATTTACATTCCCACCAATAGTATAAGAGGGTTTCCTTTTCTCCATATCCTCTCCAACACTTGTTATTTGTTTTCTTTTGAATAATAGCCATTCTGACAGGTGTGAGGTGATATCTCATTGTAGTTTTTTTTTATTTTGCGGTACGCGAGCCTCTCACTGTTGTGGCCTCTCCCGTTGTGGAGCACAGGCTCCGGATGTGCAGTCTCAGTGACCATGGCTCACAGGCCCAGCCGCTCCACGGCATGTGGGATCCTCCCGGACCGGGGCACGAACCTGTGTCCCCTGCATCGGCAGGTGGACTCTCAACCACTGCGCCACCAGGGAAGCCCTCATTGTAGTTTTGACTTGAATTTCCCTGATGATTAGTGATGTTGAGCATCTTTTCATGTACTAATTGGCCATCTGTATGTCTTCCTTGGAAAATTGTCTATTCAGGTCCTCTGCCCATTTTTTAATCTAGTTGTTTGTTTTTTGGTGTAGAGTTGTATGAGTTCTTTGTGTATTGTGGATGTTAACACCTTATCATATACATTGTTTGAAAATCTCTTCTCGCATTCAGTAAGTGGCCTTTTCGTTTTGTTAAAAATTTCCTTTACTGTGTGAAATCCTTTTAGTTTTCTGTAGTCCCATTTGTTTATTTTTCCCTTTATCTCCCTTGCCTGAGGAGACATATCTAAAAAACTGTTACTAAGACTGATGTCAAAGAGCATACTGCCTATGTTTTCTTCTAGAAATTTTATGGTTTCATGTCTTATATTTAAGTCTTTAATCCATTTTGAATTTACTTTTGTGCATGGTGTGAGAGAATAGTCCAGTTTGATTCTTTTGCATGTAGTTGTTCAGTTTTCCCAACACCATTATTGAAGAGGCTGTCTTTTCCCCATTGTATATCCTTGCTTCCTTTTTCATGATTAATTGTACATATAAGTGTGGGTTTATTTCTGACCTCTCTAATCTGTTCCATTGATCTACATGTCTTTTTTTGTGCTAGTATCATACTGTTTTGATGACTGTAGCTTTGTAGTATAGTTTGAAAACAGGGTGCATGATACTGCCAGCTTTCTTGTCCTCTCTCAAGATTATTTTGCCTATTCAGGTCTTTTGAGTTTCTATACAAATCTTAGAATTGTTTGTTCTAGTTCTGTGAAAAATGCCATTGGTATTTTGTTAGGAATTGCATTTAATCTGTAGATCGCCTTGGATAGTATGGTCATTTTAACAATATTATTTCTTCCCATCCATGAACACAGTATGGATTTATCTTTTCATCTGTTTGTGTTGTCTTCAGTTTCCTTCATCAGTGTCTTATAGTTTACCAAGTACAGGTCTTTTACCTCCTAGTTAAGTTTATTTCTAGGTATGTTATTCTTTTAAATGATATTGTACGTGGGATTGTTTTCTTAATATATCTTTCTAATAGCATGTTATTAGTGTATAGAAATGCAACAGATTTATGTATATTAATTTTCTATCCTGCAACTTTACTGAATTAATTGATGAGCCCTAGTACTTTTTGGTGGCATCTTTAGGATTTTCTACATACAGTGTCATGTCATTGGCAAACAGTGACAATTTTATTTCTTTCTTTCCAGTTTGAATTTCTTTTATTTCTTTTTCTTTTCTGATTGCTGCAGGTAGGACTTCTAGTAACCATGTTGAATAACAGTGACAAGAGTGGGCATTCTTATCTTCTTCCTGATCTTAGAAGAAATGCTTTCAGCTTTTCACTGTTGAGTATGATGTTAGCTGTGGGTTTATTTTGTATGGCCTTTATTATGTTGCAGTAGGTTCCCTCTATACCCACTTTGTTGACAGTTTTTATCATAAGTGGATGTTGCATTTTGTCAAAAACTTCTTCTACAACTATTGAGATGATCATATGATTTTTATTTTTTAATTTGTTAATGTGGTGTATCACATTTATTGATTTGTGGATATTGAGCCATTCTTGCATCCCTGGGGTAAATCCTGCTTGATCATGGTGTATGATCCTTTTAATGTGTTCTTGTATTCAGTTTGCTAATATTTTGTTGAGGATCAGTGATATTGGCCTGTAATTTTCTTTTTTTGTGATATCTTTTTCTGGCTTTAATATCAGGGTGATGCTGTTACCCTGAATGAGTTTGGAAGTGTTACTTCCTTTGCAATGTTCTGGAGTAATTTGAGAAGGATATATGTTAACTCTTCTTAAAATATTTGGTAGAATTCATCTGTGAAGTCATCTGATCCTGAACTTTTGTTTGTTGGGAGTTTTTTTTTTAATTATTATTACTGATTCAGTTTTATTGCTGGTAATTGATCTGTTCATATTTTTTATTTCTTCCTGGTTAAGTTTGGGAGATTATACATCCTAGGAATTTGTCCATTTGTTTTAGGTTGTCCATTTTATTGCTGTATATTTGTTTATAATAATCTCTTATGATCCTTTGTATTTCTGTGGTATCGGTTGTAACTTCTCCTTTTTCATTCCTGCTTATATTGATTTGGGCCCTCTTATTTTTTTTCCTTGATGAGTCTGCTTATGGTTTGTCAATTTTGTTTATCTTTTTGAAGAACCAGCTCTTAGTTTCATTGATCTTTTCTATTGTTTTGTTGTTGTTGTTCTCTATTTCATTTATTTCTGCTCTGATCTTTATGGTTTCTTTTCATCTATTAACTTTGGGGGTTTGGGGTTCTTTTTTTAGTTCCTTTAGGTGTAAAGTTAGGTTGTTTATTTGAGATTTTTCTTATTTCCTGAGTTAGGCTTGTATCACTGTAAACTTCCCTCTTAGAATTGCTTTTGTTGTATTCCATAGATTTTGGATATTTGTGGTTTTGTTTTAATTTGTTTCCAGGTATTTATTGATTTCTTCAGTGATCCATTTGTTGTTTAGTAGCATGTTGTTTAGCATCCATTTGTTTGTGTTTTTTGCAGTTTTTTTCTTGTAGTTGATTTCTAGTCTCTTGTAGTTCTGGTTGGAGAATTTGCATCTCTTTTATTAGAATTATTACTCAGTGTTTTTTGTTTTCTGTTGCTGTTGTGAAATACTTGTTTCATTACTACATTTTACATTTGCGTGTGCTTCTATACAGGATTATTTCATGCTGACTTTTTACCCAGTTAACTTACTGAATTATATTATTAGCTTTAAGAATTTAAAAATACATTTGCTTGGATTTAATAGATAGGCAACCATATTGTCTATAAATCTCATCAATTGTGTCTTTTATTTCCCCTTATTTTTTATTTTTTAATTTTTTTTAATTTATTTTTATTTATTTATTTTTATTTCCCCTTATTTTTTTTCCTTCTTAGTTTACCTGTCATACTGCATTGGCTAAGATTATCAGTATACTGTTACTTTCTTATTAAGTTTAAAGGGAATACTTCTTTTTTTTTTTTTTACTATCAAATATAATATTTGCTGCAGAGTTTTGGCACATACCCTTTGTGGTAGTCATGAAAATGTACCTTGCAGATTTACCATTTTAAGGAATGGTAGATAATTGACCAAGGGTCCCAGCTTCTGTGATCTGAACTTCATTGCTGTGTTTGCTCTGAGGTCATACTTCCCATGGGCTGCTTTCATCCAGTGACCAAACATGGCAGGATACTAAATTAAGGCCATTCCTAGAAGATATGGTATTCCACTGATGACCAGCTTTGGCTCAAGGATTCCCTGATAGTCTTTCTGAATCTCTCTTAAACTGCCCAGTGGTCTAGGATATTACTAACAATCTTCCCTTCATCTCTCCTTTACTCAAGGTCTGACTTGCCTCATGGTCTGACACCTCTCCCAGTCTCCTGGCTCCCTTCTCATCTTCTCTCATACAGGTATTTAATTAAATCCTTCTACATTTAATCTTATCCTAATGTCTGTCCCTTAGAAGACCCCAAGTAACAATCTTTATCTGATGAAAGAATAACCTTTCATTCCTAGTATTGTAGGAATTTTTAACTCTCATTTCCTTCTAGTAGATAAGTTAAATATGTTGGTTCATAGCATTAGTACTTCTCTTTAGAGGAGTACAATGTCAACTGGGACTTTATGTGAGTCTCCCTACACTTCATTTGCCTCTCTCAGGGACTTCTTTTTTGTTTGTTTGTTTGTTTTGCTTGTTTGTTTTATATGTATAATTGCTTACTTAAAGTTGGAGAAACTAGTAAGTGCTGATTTAGTTTCCATAGTTTTATCTCCACCTTCTTTCCATTTAGGAAGAATGATGAGACCTAGTATCTTTCCTGGTTTTAGTGGGTTTCTATTTTCTCAAGTTAATGGCATGTATTTTCTCCTGAATTCCCTACCCATACTGCTTAGTTTGTTTCCCTCCAAGTTGTTTGTAGGATTATCAATACATATTTTCAAGATAATGTTAACTTGTTGTCTTTCTGCATAGCTTCTAGGGTAGAATAGTAGCTCTTTGTGGCTTGTTGATCTCTTCTTTCTCTGTATCGCTGGATTGCCCGTCTCACAATTTATGATGTACAATTGCATGCTATCCCTATAAATGCTGCTGTATGTTTTTTCACTTGTTTACTGAAATTTTTTGTTACTATTCTTAAATGTAAGGTAGGAACCTTTTGTAATCTTCCTTCTACAGTGTTGTTATTCCCCCAAAGTTACTTCAGTACCATTTTAACATGTAATAAAAATGAAAACAAGGAAACGATATTAATTCCAAGTGAACCGTCAACTTTGAAGTACATGATAATTTTATGATTGGAAGCTCTCATTTATTATATCAAAATTACCATCCACGATAGCACCTTCAATTACAAAATTTGTAAATGAAACTAATAGGTTGCAGAAGTAGAATTCTAACGTATGTGTTTGCCAACTGTTAGTAAATTTACTGCAATGCAAATATGTTTTCAAAATATTACATTACAATATATTTAGGAAGGGATAGGAAATACGTAAAAGACCTTCATACAAGTATATACTTAAATAATCTCACACTGTGAATGAGTGAGATTCAGGAGAGAGTGAATGCAGGCATCAAGTGGATGTCTATGTACATAATTATTAGGTCAGGATGTCAAAGCCTGGGGGTATTGGTTCAGAACACCTTGCTTTGCTCTGGCCCTCATGGTGAGCAGAATGCAGGGGATAAATTTTCAGCCTAGGCTACACATAGTCCACACTGATAGAGAAAGAAAATAGAACTTCTAGTCAATGTGATAAAGTGAACTGACATGATAAACTCCCCCATACCAAACCCACAGCAGTAATGTAAACCCTATAATAATTTACATTTACTTAACAAACATTAAAAATATGAAAGAGCAATTATTGAGTGCTAGAAATAAAGAAGCACTTCAAATTCAGATTGATGAAGAGGAGTTTAATTGAATGGTTTATGAAGATGTTGGAAGTAGGAGAGAGTTTTAATGCCTGTGCTGGAGATAGTAATTTATGACACATTTCTCTTGAAATAACCTAATTCCATATTTAATATGATTGAATTTTTGGACCCTTCTTATTATAGCAGGATTTTATTACACATAGCAAGTCCAGAGATGAAAAATTATAGTCATTGAAATTAAAAAGTGGAAAAAATTGGAAGACGAGTTTGGTGTACTGAGGCAATCAAGCATATTGGTGAACAAAAGATAAAGAAATAGAAAATAAATATGAGTTTGAAAAAAACCTCAGAGAATAAATGATGAAGTCCAATATATGTTGAATAGGAGTTCCAGAAGGAATGAACAGGGAGACAAGGGAGGAGACAATAGCTAACAGAGTAACAGATGAGAGTTTCTCAGAATTGAATAAAACTAGGAGTCATCTTGTTGAAAAAGCATCATTTTACACGATTAAGTTTATAGTAGGAAAATTAAGTCAGTGTATATTTGTGTTCAAAGCAAATATAAAACAGAGTTCTTATTTGTATTTAGTTCTAAATATGTATAATAATTACTTAATATTTTCAACTATGCCATTACGCTTCTAAGATACAAGCAGTGAAGGGGAAATAATCCTCTGGTAGAAAGAGGTCAAACAAGCAAACATACAGATAAAAACTACAAAGATAAGAGGTATAACAGGAGTAGGTAAAGAATATTACCACTATGAGACTAGAGAGAAGAGGGTACATCCTTACCTCAAAAAGTCACAAAGTTCTTGAAATGAGATGGTACTTAAGCTCAGTTTTTCAAAAAGACAAATAACATATGAAAGATTTCTGCTTTAGCAAAGTGAAAGAAATAATTCTATCCAGTATGTACACATGCATAATCATATGGGGACCCATATTCTGTTCTGGGACATGCAGAGAGCAGGGTGAGCCTCAGACAGTGCATAGTGCTGGAAGTTAGAGCAAAGCAGAGGATGCATCCGGGTGTCCTCCACTGAAAGGAGGTGGTCCTTTGTCTAAGACAATAGTCCCGTACAAAGTGTGAACTGAAGCCAGCCTGCAAACTGTCTTCCTGGTCCTCAGTGAGGTAAGTAGAATGGGTGAGAGTGAGCGTTTAGAAAATTTTGTAGCAGTTGGCATTACCAGGAAATTCAAGTGTATGACTATGTACTTCACAAAAGTATCAGTCTGAACAAGATTAGAAATTAAAAACAAACAAATAACAATGACAGCAAAAAACTGGTCCTTCCCCACAGATAGTTTGAGAGGGCTTCCAAAGGATTCTAAGCTGGGGAGGAGCTGTTACAGTGGGGCAACCATCACAATTTTATATATGAGAAAGATGGGCTCAGAGTAGTAAGGAAAGTTGCTTAAGTTCAAGTAACAAGTAAGTGAGACACTGTTCTCTTTGAGTTCAATGGTATCACCTGTTTACACCTTATTGTGAATTTAAGTTATTCTGCACTTTTCTGGGAAACATAAAAAATACATCTGTTCCCTATAAAGGAACATATATGGAGCACACTTTATAGCCCCCCCTTACTTTCCTCAAATCCATATAAATGAAATAAAATATATATTTCCAAAATCCGTAATCATTTTTGGAAAACAAGGAGACTCCATGGTAGATTAGAAATTGTGAAGAATACTGACAAATTAAAGGCATATGGTATCTAATTAAAGAAGGAAACTGTAGCTCAAGGTTTATGAAGGATGATACTGTAGCAAAAGTGAGATGGTAGCAAGCATGCTTCTTTCCAGAGATGATGGGTACCTGGAGAAAGAGAAGAAGGCACAGAAGAAAATAAAAGAGGGAGTAGTTGAATTGTCACAGGCTGAGCAGCCAGAAATCTCTTGCACATCTTGAGACAAGCAGCAGCAATGGGATAGCTGGGTTTCCTCCAGGTGGGGGCAGTGGAAGTAGCACGTTGAATCAAAGAATGAGAACAGTGGCCCAGGTAGATAGCGCTTGAGAGAAGTGAAGAGCAAAAGCAAGCCACTGGACTTGCCGCAGCTGATGAGTATGCCCCCAGGCTTAGCCCGCTAAAACACACAAAAGTAAAGGCCACGATGTGCTCTGCCTCTGCCCCAAACAGACTGCAGAAATGGAGCCTGGGAAAGCGTCTCAACTCTGAAAAATGTGCACGATAAAAAACTAATAAAAACCAGGGAAAGCCAACATCATGAATGAATAATTATCGACTCAAAAAATAGCACATCTAAGTAAGCAGAGTTAATAAATATAAGCTGTAGAGGGCTTTAAAGTGTATTTACATTCTGAGAGAAATGAAAGAAGCAGCAGAAGTCATTGAAGTGGCCAATTTGAATATTGGTATGAAATAAAACTTCAGTTGTTGGAATGAATAGCAGAATGGATCTAGGTGAGGGAAAATTAGTTTATTGGTTGAATGAGACAAGAAGTATTTCCAGAATACAGCATAAAATATACAAATATATACAACATTCAAGAAAACCTCATGCAGGATGGATTGAGAATTCATAAAATAAATTCAATAGCAGTTTGAGAAAGAAAAATAGGTGCAGTGGAAAGAAAGCAAGTAGAGTGTCTTAAGACTCAAGAGAGACACACATTATGAGATTGAAGAGATTCATTAGTTACTCAGTAGAAATAAATTTTTAAAAAGCTCACAAAAACAAATATCATGGTTTAGAATAACAGCAAGTGAGACCTAACTGAGGAACCTTAAAACTTCTTCAGTGTGAGAGACAAGGAAAGATACCCATATTATCTACAAATGTATGAGAATCAAATTGCCATCTGATTCCCATCAGCGCCACTGAACATAAGAAGAATGGGCAGAATGAGTTGGGAGGGAGTCATAACTATTGTTTTAAACCCAGCCAAATGGCGATTCAGTGAGGTTGAAAAAGACGTTTTCAGACATACCGTAACTCAGAAAGCGTACCACCACAGATTTCTCAGAATACTCCAACAAATGAAATATAGTTGTAGTGGGTAGAATAAAGATGTAAGTAACATTAATGAACAAACTAAAAATGAAAATTATGGTTAACATAAGTTATAATTAAAAATTAGATAATATTTCTATGGGAATATGTAAAGAAACAACCTATGTACACAGGAAAGTTTAATACTTTGTAACCATGGCCTGTTAATCAGTGGGTAAGAGAGTAGATTATATAATGTATTGGGAGAGTTGTTCACCCACATGGAAACATGTACACATTTAAATCTCTAATAAAGCATGTATAGGATAGACAAGGACCTTTTTAAAAATCTATAATTTCTTAGAAAATAGTATGGGAAGCTATGTTTTGAACTTGAAAAGGTAGGTCTTCTTGTATACACAAAAGCCATAAAGAAAAATATGTACGCATACATCTAAATAAAAATACCATACGAGTAGCAGACTAGACAGAGTATTTGGAACATATGTAACAAATAAATTAACTTACATTTAAATGATAAAAGAATTCCTACTAATGGCAAGAAAAGAAAGTTAAGATAAAGTATATGAACAGAGTATTTTCAGAAGAGTGAAAGTACCTGATTGGTATATGTTAAAAAGTGTTCAACGTCACTTGTAATCAGGAAAATGCAAATTAAAGAACTAATAGATATTTTTTAAATGTCATACTGGTGAAAAAGAAAAAGCATGATAATCAAGTGTTAGCAAAGGATAGAGGAAATAAGAACTTTGAAAAAATGTGGTGGAGATATAAATTGGAATAGCCATTCTGGATGACAATTTGTGGGTATTGATATCTGATTCCAATTCTTAGCGTGTTCTCTATAGGAGCACACAGTGTGTATACAAGAAAACGCAGATGGGGATGTTCATAATAGCGCTCTTTGATGAGATGGTAAATTTTTTAAATTGAAAGTGTTCACTTTGATTGGCTCACAATATTCAGTAGCTCCAAGGAGCATAAATCAGAGGCCAGACATCAGGTAATGAAAAGAAAACCCTATGTCTCCAGATGACAGTTTCATCTTTTACTTACTGGAACAGTTTTATAAATAAACCTAAATAAGATTAGTAGCTACACTATGAAATTAAGAAAGCAGGAGTTATGTTTTATTCCTAGCTATGTTATCATGGGCAAGTAATTCAAATTTTCCATCACTTCTTCAGTTGAGGGGTTTTACCTGAGCTCTAATCTTAAACAACTGGAAACTCAAAGCATTATCTGATTTGATTTCTTGGCTTTGGAAAGAAAATATAAATGTCTACAACAGATGGTATCTATCTTTGTATCTGAAGGTGTCATAGTGTTTCTCTAAAGTATGTTTCCTCTTCGTTGATATTTTTGTTGTTATTCCTTTCCATTAGTTCTTATTTTAACTTGATTGATATATTTCATTTGCACAGGGCTGCCAAACATGATAGGAAAACAAGGTGTGAGGAAAATAAGTATCAGCTACAATATAATGATAGCTGAAATAGCTGTAAAACTTAAGACAAAATGTTGAAACCCAGAAAATTTGTGTATAAGGCAATATATTTTTATATCATTGGAATAACACAAAATGGTAAAGATGAATATAAAAATACTTTCATCTATCAGTTTTATCAATCACTGTAATACTTCCAAATTGGTAATAAACCTTCCACTAGTCATGATTTGTTTATTCCCCCATGTATTCAACAACTCTTGACTAAACGCATATCATGAACAAAACACAATGCCAGGCATGGTGGATTTCTCTCTTTAGGAAGGGGGAGAGGAATAAGAAAAAGAGTAATAATTTTATTCAACACTTAATTTATTCAACCAAATATTTGGGGGGGATCTCTGATGTGCCAGGTACCACTCTGGGAGTTGTGAGCACAGCAGTGAATAAAACAAACCACTTTGCTTCATGGTGGTTATATTCTGGTACATCAAGAAATGTGAAATTGTTATATTAACAATTAAAATAATTTATATTTCTAATATGATTAGCATTGGAATCATATAATTATTTTATATATGGTCAAATTTTATTATAACTGCTATTATTTTTTTGCTTATTTTTTTCCTCAGTATTTTATCTGCTTGCGGACAGTTACTTTCCCACTATGGGCCTAGTGAAGAACCTGGCACATAGTAGAAATTCAGTGAAGTTTGCTAAACAAGTAAAATATTCAGCCTCTATGCACCTCAGTATCTTCAACTATAGAAATAGGGATAATAATAGTATTACCAATGTTGATATGGTTGTGAAGATTAACAAATACTATCTTTAGAAATCTTCATATGATGCCAGGCATACGAAGCTCAATTTGTTAATATCATTTAAACATATATTTTAAAACATTATTGATAATGAACTCGAGGCAAGAGAAAATGTACTTTTAGTATATCTTTTTATCTATCTCTCACATGTGCTCCAGAGAGGGAAAAAATACTGTGCCCACCCTCTCCCATCATTCTTAAAAATCTAAGTATAGCTTTATTCCTGATGGTGAAATTTCTGTTTCATGTTTCCTTCTTTCTGTGAGTAAATATATTTATATGATTTGTGCTAAATGCTTTTCTGCATAATGGATAATTGTTTCTAATGCTAATAATCATGCCAGCTATATTTTTTCTTCAATTAAAAATCTTTCTCCTATATATACAGTAGTGGAATTCTTTAGCTCTTCTCTTCTTGAAAACAAACCACATTTCAGGGGGGTGGGGGAATGTGTTACCCTCAGAATTCATGCACGATAAGAAATTCATTCCACAAGTGGAGTAAGACCTTTAAAAGACCTTTATCTACCTCACAGAATAAATTTGATATGCCTTACAGACCATTATGCCAACTCTACCTCACTGTGCATACAGATAGAACCATCTCTTAAAAGTGCTAACACCATAATTTCCATTCAGATGATGAAATTGTAATAAAAACAGTTTATTATGCTGCATTTGTATGTGATTACATATTAGATTGTAGAAAGTTAACATTTAATTTTATTCTACTAATAATCATTTCTTCAAGATCTAATAAATCCAAGAAGCTTAAAAACATGTTTAAACTAAAAGATCCATTCCATAGGGCAGTATGCCCTGCTGTTGAAACTGTATGAGAGCTCAGCTAAATACTTATATATCCCTGTGTCACTTTTACACGTTTTCTATATATTTTCCAGCGTATTTATTACTAACAATGTTTGGATACAGATCTTGACTCTTTTAAAATGCTATCTGATTCCAATTTATCCAATTTCTTATTCAGTTGTGTCTTTCTGACAAATAAATATTTTCAGGACTTAATAAATAAGAAAGAAATATTATAAGATTAACCCAAGTAGAATTCATATCCTCGGCCTATTAATTTAAGTGATTTGACAAGGGCTGTGAGGTAACTGAATTTGGTGAAATCAGACCTCTGATTAAATAATATGACTCTTTCTATGATGGGATCTACAAAGACAGTTTGTTAAATCACTATATTTTAGAGCTAAAAAGGGAGAGGAACCATCTTGTTTTGAGATGGTTTGATTTTTAGAGATGAAAAAACTGATGCAATTAAGTAACACCTAAAATATTTTGCATAGTTAGGGGAAGACTTGAAATTTGGAACCCAGGTGACTTTCCCCTAATTGAAATGGTCTTTATTCTGTTCTTTACCTGATCAAATTGTCTTTTTTTTTTTTTTTTTTTTTTTTGCGGTACGCGGGACTCTCACTGTTGTGGCCTCTTCCGCCATGACGGAGCACAGGCTCCGGACGCACAGACTCAGCGGCCATGGCCCACGGGCCCAGCCGCTTCCCAGCATGGGGGATCTTTCCGGACCTGGGCACGAACCCTCGTCCCCTGCATCAGCAGGTGGACTCTAAACCACTGTGCCACCAGGGAAGTCCATATTGTCTTATTTTTAATTAAGAGTAACATCTAACTTGTTAGAAGATATTTATGTGCCAAATATCTAAAAGTATTGAGCATCCAAAAAGCGGTTAAATTGAGAAAAATTACATAAGCTTACAGTCAGAGGAACGTTATATTACATTGTATGTGCATTAATATCAATGAGAATTCAATACTGAGATCAAATGTACAACATGCTGTCAAATGTTTAATAATTCTTCAGTGTCTAATTAAGTCTAAGAAAGCTGCACTTATGAGTGAGTCATTGTAATTTCATATTAAGTACAATATAATGAACTGGTATAAATAGGATAACACTGAAGAGCCAATGACTTAAGCTGATTGTCTGAAATCAGGTTTCATGCTACCACAGCCTTTGAATATCAACTTAGGCTTTTGTATAAGGCAGAAAGAAAAGAGAGATGCTACACGGTGCCACATGCAGAGGAGCTGGGTATTCATGGGCCTAAGTGATCAATATCTTTATCAGATCTGTGTAAATGTTGTGGGCAAGTACAGTTAAAGAGCAAATACCTGGATCATCTGGCTAAGCCCAATTTCAGCTCCAGAAGCAGGTCATTTCACGGAGGGCAGTTGTTAGGGAGCATCGGAAACAACTGTAGAAGGCAGATGCTTTTGAGACAAGATAAGGTTATAATGAGGACTCTGGAGTCAAAGAACCTGGGTTCAAAATTCCATCCCAATACTGTCTGGTTGTATGATCCTGTACAAGCCACTCGGCCTTTCTATGCACCAGGTTTCCCATTTGTGAAAGAATATTTCTTTTATAGGGCTATTATGAGTGTTAAAATGAGGTGTACCTGTAAAAAAAAAAAACCTAGAGGAGTGCCTGGCTCATAGTAAGCATTCAGTAAGTATTAATAATTCTTATTCGTGGAAGAGCATTTTCCAAGTGGCAGTTAGGCAAGGAAATTCCTCTTTAAAACCACAAAAATCTGTGCATTTACATTAGAGGCAAGTCCTTTAGAACTTTACTGATAATTCTGATTTGCACAGGTTCATGAAATATCAATTATGAACAAAATGCAGAAAACAAGAGCAGTTGAAACAGAAATGTAAAATTCTATTTGAGGCAAAAAAAACCTCCACCAAAGTCAACATATACCCTCTGAATGGAACCATGACCATTTGAAAACAGAGTGGACATGTGTATTTTGTAATTAATTTATCAACAATGATTTTAGGAAGCAACCCAATTGTTGTGAAGCATGGAGTGGAGCTATAAAAGCCAACAACATGAAACAGGAAGGCTGAAAGGAGGTCGAGACCAGGACCAGAGAAACAGCACTGGCCACTTCTGGGAAGGGTTCACTATTTCTCAGTGAGGAGGGGATTATAGAACTAAAAGCAGTAGAACCATGTGCATGTATTTATTGTTTTCCAGACAGCATTTATGGAGACATTAACTATTGGTAAAAATATATAACTTATTTTACGGAGCAAAGGAAATTCTTCTCAGTTCACTGTCTTTATAAAATAAAAATTGAGGGACTTCCCTTGTGGCGCAGTGGTTAAGAATCCACCTGCCAATGCAAGGGACACATGTTCGAGCCCTGGTCTGGGAAGATCCCACATGCTGCAGAGCAGCTAAGCCCGTGCACCACAACTGCTGAGCCTATACTCCGAGCCACAATTACTGAAGCCCACGAGCCACAACTACTGAAGCCCACGTGCCTAGGGCCCGTGTTCCACAACAAGAGAAGCCACCGCAATGAGAAGCCCGCGCACCGCAGTGAAGAGTAGACCCCGCTCGTCTCAAGTAGAGAAAGTTCGTACACAGCAATGGAGATCCAATGCAGCCAAAAATAAATGAATAAAAATAAATAAATCTAAAACTTGAAAGAACCTCTTCAGATACTGAATAGGGAAGCTTTCTTACTATTTCCTTCCCAAGGTATGCAGTAACTCTTTAGGTATCCCAAGCGGGTAGATTCTTGGACTGGTTGTTACAGAATACTTCCTGGAGAGGGACCAGTCCTGTTTGGGTCAATCAGCCCTTTCAACTGTCTTCTGAATAAGTCTTACAGGAATTCGTTGTAGAGAAAAGTTCCTGACCTGAAAAGACAAAAATACCCAAACTACATTAAAGGGCATTTCTTAAAATGTCTCCCCTGCTTTCAAATGTAATTACGCTCATAGTTAACAAGTATAAATGTATCTCCCAGGAATATATGTAAATATATTTTATATATGTATATATGTAAATATATTTCCTAAGGAAAACTTGATTTCCCTTCCATGGACATCTCTTTCAGAGCTTTTGCTCAAAGATAGTCCCAGACAGTGGAGGATCATATTTTGGTCAAGGATATTTCAATAGCTGAGATACAGTTTGGAATAACTAAACCTTTAAACAAGCTTCTAGGTTTCCTAAGTTTTTTTTAATCATGTGTAGCATCTCCAAACAGAAACAGCCAGAGTTCACTAAATGAGGTTGTTTACTGACAGCTATGCAATGGGGGTTTAATATCCTGTCTGAAATTCTAAGGTAGAGTCTTTGCCTTCTGATAGAGTTACATATTATAACAATATCCAGAGAATTCTTTAAGTAACTCAGAAATTTGGGGGAGGGTCAATATAGCAGATAAGATTGACTGAACCCCGGAATGAAATCTGTGTTCCTTTTAGTATACAATAAATTTTATATGTATTATATATATTGCATGCATATATTGTGTGCATGTTTACACATATATACATACATGTGTGTGTATAGTACACATATATAAAAACTAGAGGAATAAATTTTATTTCTGATATGATATGGATTCCTTATCTTTAAAACTTAACCTAATTCTTACCTACTATGATAATGTTCTTCCATATGTATCAAGGGTTATTTTCTTTATTCACAGTCCTTAATATTTGTAAAATTATCTCAGTGCCTTCTGTTGCCATTGTTGACAATTTACTTCTGGCACCCATTCTTTTTTTTTTTTTTTTTTTTTTTTTTAAAGCTGGGGTTTTCTTTTTTTTTCAAGATGTTGGGGGTAGGAGTTTATTAATTTATTAATTTATATTTGCTGTGTTGGGTCTTCGTTTCTGTGCGAGGGCTTTCTCTAGTTGCGGCAAGCGGGGGCCACTCACTATCGTGGCCTCTCTTGTTGCGGAGCACAGGCTCCAGACGCGCAGGCTCAGTAGTTGTGGCTCACGGACCCAGTTGCTCCGCGGCATGTGGAATCCTCCCAGACCAGGGCTCGAACCCGTGTTCCCTGCACTAGCAGGCAGACTCTCAACCACTGCACCACCAGGGAAGCCCGCGGCACCCATTCTTTTATAGGTTGATTTCTATGGTATTTTATTCCTTCCCATCTGTACTGGATTATGTCTGTTGTGTTCATTTAATGGTTCAGGAGAGGTGTTTCTTTTTTTCTACAGTTAGGAGAAAAGGTGATCTGTTTTGTATCTGTATTACATCTCTCACCTACAGTGTTCTCTCTACCATACTGAGGCATGGGGAGGATTATTTTGTACTCTCTTGGGCTGAAAAGTAACTTTCTTTTTGAGGTGGAAGTTGAAAACTGATTCCTCCTTTGTGCCGCACTATGACACTCCTGTGTGATGCTGTTAAACACTCTCCTTGGTTGCTGGAGCTCAGAGGACAGCCTTTTGACCATCCCATGCCTACTATTGGGTGGAATAGACATTCACAGACATTACCCCATTTTATCCCCACAAGAGGTATGCACAGCAAGAAACGCATTCAGCTAGATTAAATCAGTTGCCTGAGGTCACATATCTAGTAAATTGCAGAGCCAGGACTCAAAAAAGGTCCTTTGACTTTAAATCCCTTGGTCCTTCCATTATACCATATTGTTCTTTATTGAGTTAGTAATTCACCATGATACATGCGTTGTCATGGAAATAAAATGGAGAATAGTTGTTTACGTGTTTTGTTTTTGAAAATAAAGACGGCCTACTTGGTCTGATGCTGATTAAAAACCAACAAAATATCACAAACTGTAGACACTCAGCTGCTTAACTCCTGAACAGTTCCTTAATATAGCATAGTGGAATGATTTAAGTATCTTTATCTTGAACAAACAGAATTATTTAGACTATATGGCAAGGTAATAGTGTAGGGGGTGCAGCAGGGTTGAAAGTGTTAGTGTTTTTAAAATGCATTAATTATCAATTTAAAAACACTTTAAAAATAAAAATGGCATAACTAATTTATGATTTATAGTTCAGTAAACTTTAAAATTTTATTTTATTGAACTGAAATACCCTTCTGTCTTCCTCTTGTAAATAAAGTTTATAGTAAAGTCCTTTGAATAAAATGTTATTTAGGAGGAGAATCAACTATTCTTTAAATTGATCGTTGTTTTTCTGCTTTGTAGAAAACACCATTGCTGCTGAATAGGCAGACGGACCCTGACTTTTACTTCTAATTAATTTTTGTATATTTGTTACAATTAGTATTTTTTTGAAACAGTATACATGATCAAGTAGCAGACCCCGAGATTATAACTCTTAACAACTGACAACAAAATGCAGGCCTCCAAAATGCAGAATTCCTACCTCTTCCTGTAGAAAGCCATTTTTTCCTTCTCTTTCCCTCTCTCCCTCTCCTTAAGTCTCCCCCTTTTCTTCCTCCTTCCTCTCGCCTTCCAGTCTCATTTTCCTTCCTTTCTTCCTTCCCTTCTTTTTTACCAAAAGTTGTATTCATTAGGATCTCTCCATTAACGAACCCATCTTGCTTCGTGCACTCTCCCGTCTAGCACACACACTAGTGAGAACCTGTGTTTCCAGAGAGCAGGGCTAATACATTACCTCAGTGGACCATCTAAGCACTTCGTAGCTGTAGCACGCTGGTGGGAAATTATTTAATATTTGAGCTGTGACTGAGGTTACTGTGTTAGATGTCGGTGCTGCCCTTCACCATACAATGTGCAGCCCAAGGCTTCTTGCCGAGTGCCTGTCTATGAAAGTCGATAGGATACATCGTGGGAAACACTTTCAGAGAACATTTTCAATTGGGAATAATGTGATAAAGCCTCTTTTTCTCTTTGTGCTATTTCTAATTAGAAACACCAGAGAAAGAATGTTTCTTATCCTGTTCTCTCTCTGTTCAAGTACGCGCCTAGGGCCAAGAGAGCAGCTGAAAATAAAGGAGAGGCTCGGAGTTCGGAGTGACCAGCAGAGCAGGTCCCTTTCATACCTCCAGGTTGATTAGATCTTTCAAAATATTTGGACCCAACTTCAAGTGAAGACAAATACTGCATCTTGGAAATATCGTACTGACATCCCTGATAAAGCTATTTCAAGTCATTAGGAAATTCTGCGTTGTATTCCCTAATCAGAGTGTATTCTGAATTTCAAGTTCAAATGAGGATTATGGAGAACTGTGATGCCTTTTCCCCGCTTTTGCTCGGTGCACTTTCTGTTTTGGCCTTCTTCATATTGCCATTTTATGAAGAAAGATAATCCTTTTCACATCCCAAAGGCTCTATTCTTCTTTCTGCTACATGAAAATGTCTGTTCATGACAATGTTGCTTATAAAAGTCTTCTATTTGAAAGCTCAGCTGATAGTCGAAATTCACTTTTTTGTTTCTGGTAGAATTGTTTCCACTTTCTCTGATGGGCTATTTTTACAAGCAGGTGCTGAATTGTCCCTCCTTTCTCCCTATCCTGACTAGATCACACTGGGCAGTACCTACATGTAGGCTTAGCCTCTTATGCTCAAGTATTTGATGCTAGCACAAATCAAAAAGTATGACAAATTGCAGAGAGCAATTTGGCATTGTTGTTCCAAACTTAGAATATCCTGCCAATGATATAGCACTTAGAGCCTCCTGCTGGCTGACCAGCTATGCGTGATTTCCTTGCAGTTTGCTGCCATGATGTTGTGTGCTGGTGGAGAATAAGATATACTGATTGGAGGTAGGCCAATTGTTTCATTAGGCATATAAATGGCCACACTGCGCTTTGGGACAGATCTATGTATTAGTCGTCATAATCATCACCAGCTTCAAGAAAGAAAAAAAAAGACAAACTCTTGCTTTTCTTGCATTGCAGTGACAGGGTCCCCTTCGTCTGAAATCCCATAGGTTTTATTCAAACATTATTTGATTCATTCTTGTAATACTCTCTCAAGGTCAAGGGTAAGCACTGCCAACTTTATTTTACAAGACATGGGTTTTTGGCAAGGAAGAGGTTTGGCAAACAGAGAGATTATGCCAGGTCCTGTTAGAAACATAGCTGGGGATGTCTCAATGCGGGCAATGTTATTCTGTCATTAAAACTTTTCAACAGGAATGTATGCCGGTTTTAATGACTGATATGGATGAAACTATGATTTTACATCAAATGAACAAATACATACTCTTTGCCTATTATGTACAAGATTCTGTACTAAATCATGTTCTGATGATTTTATTTCCAAGCATAGGAGGCGGCTAGCATTTTACTGTTTGCGTTTGCAGTTAAGCATTTTCTCTGTATGGCTTTATTTGAGCAATGATTTCATAGCTTGTGTTTTTCCTCCCTTTGGGATCATTGACAGTATTTCATTTAAGTTTCTTAAACAAAAATGGTATTTTAAAGAAAATATAGTTTTTATACATTAGTGAAGCTATTCATATCTTACTTGTTTTCACTTTTCTTCCAATAATTGAAAATAAGCAAGGCCTATTGGGATTCAAGGAAAACATAAATCGTGAGACAGTATTCCCCTACACAGTTTTAAAAAAAACATTTTATTTTGAATTAATTTTAGATTAAAAAGAGTTATAAACATAGTACAGAGAGTTCCTGTTTACACATCACCCAGCTTCCCCTAATGTTAACATCTTACCCAACATTTATCAAGACTAAAAATGTTAACATAGGTACAGCACTATTAATTCAATCATAGACTTATTTGGATTTCACCAGTTTTTCGATTCCAGGATCAAATCCAAGATTCTACATTGCATTTGTCATGTCTCCTACTCTCCTACAACCTTTGACACTCTCATTCTTTCCTTATTTTTCATGACTTTGATATTTTTGAAGCATTTACAGCCTTTATGAACCTGGAAAGTAACACAGTTTATATCTGTGTGATAAATGATGAAATACAGTTATTTTCATAAAGGACTTTTTGTTTAAACTCTTTTCCCCTCTCATCAATTCTTATATTCATCTTCAACTCTATTTGATTCACTTTTATTGTAATAGGTGCGTAAGAAAAATGTTAAGATTAAAAGAAAGGCCAAAATTACACGTAGTCATGGAAATTTTATGCTAGATTTCAGCTTCCAAGACCCCCCTTTAAAAGAGGAAATGGGGGATTCCCTGATGGCACAGTGGTTGAGGGTCTGCCTGCCGATGCAGGGGACACAGGTTCGTGCCCCGGTCCGGGAAGATCCCACATGCTGCGGAGCAGCTGGGCCCGTGAGCCATGGCCACAGAGCCTGCGCGTGTGGAGCCTGCGCTCTGCAACGGAAGAGGCCACAACAGTGAGAGGCCTGTGTACCGCAAAAAAAAAAAAAAAGAGGAAATGGACCCAAGAGAAAGTGACTTGCCCTAGTTACCATAGGTATTTAGTGACAGAGCAGGACTAAATATGGTACCATCTATATTAATACATTACTTCATAGCTAACAAATTGCCCACATAAATATGATTTCCCTTGGTTTTCACAAAAATTCTTTGTTCCTGGAACATACTAGGTGAACATCTGTCTCAGAGATTTCACTCCAGCTGTTTTCTCTTTCTAGAATGTTCTTCCCATAGATATCTCTTGGCTAATTCTCTCACCACTTTAAAATACTTGATCCAATCTCAGATTCTCCTTGACACTTACCCCAACTATGTGCTTGTGTTCAAGCTGTACAGCTCCCACCCATAGCACCCCCAACCTCTATTTCCCTGATTGAATTTTTATGAGGGTATTTCACCTTCTAGGATACTATATGCCTTTTCTTTTATTAAGTTTGGTATCATATTGTCTGTTTACCTCTCTAGTAAGCTCCAAGAAGTTAGAGTTCTTTGTGCATTGATGAATTCAAGGCAACTAGTACAGTGCCAGACATGTAGTGGATGCTCAATAAATATTTTTTATATAATGAAGGCATGATATAAGGATAATCAATATATTATAAATTATGTCCAGAGAGTGTAGAGCTTTGCCCACTGTCATACAGCCAGGAATTGGTATATTTTGGAAGAGAATCATTGTTTTCATTTTAAAATACAGAATGCAGATTGGTCAGTCTCTCTGTAGAACCCAAGAGCAATCAACAGGTGTTAGCATAGATGCTCTCCAGGAAAACAAACTGGGACATAGGAAAGCATATTGTTTTCCTTTCTAAAATCCATGAATAATGTTCTTACCTTTCTTACGTGAGTGCTGATATGTCAGTATCTACACTCTGCTTCCTTCTATGTACTTATATATCCTCTTTAAAGAGAAAATACATGCTTAAACCACACACACAAGCACATGCATACACAGATATTTTTTTTAAACTGAGTGAACACATTCTATGAACATTTCTGTAAAGTGACAAAATCTTGAATGAAATAATGATAGTAGCAATCATTTCTTGAATATCTAGTATTAAGGAGATCATATTGGGCATTTTACATATATTATCTAATTTAATGTGTCATACAGTCCATAAATATGGTCAGATAAATACCCTGCTGCTTACAGAGAGTAAATAGCTTGCCCAGGTTCACCCAGGAAATGACAGAGCTAAGATGCAACCACTAGTCTATCAGGGTGAAAAGCCCACATTAGAGACAATCTATCTTCTCCCTCCTATTTATGCTTGTTTGTCTGTCAAAGGAATCAAACCAATAGCAATTCCAATGACAGTCTCTGCACAACATTTGAACATTTTCAAAGGGCTTCTCACATTACTATTCAATTTAATTGTCTCAGTAATCCTAGATAGTTCATATATTATCACAGTTTACAAGTTAAAAAAAAGATTAGTAAAGCTGTTATGAGTTGATAATTTGTTCAATAAACTTTTTTGAGTGCTTACCCTATGATAGATTTGCAACTATTTGAGCCCAAACACTTTCAGCATGATCGATTTGCCTCACAGGATTTGTTTTCTCTTAGTACAATTTTGGTTCACCAGGTTCTACTTTTTCTTCACTTCCTGTGCATATCATTTTAAGAGAGTAGAGTCCATTCTAATTCAAATAATTACATATCTATTACACTAGGGAAATAAGGGTATTTCATAAACTAACACGTCATCACCTGGATGAGACATATTTTCACTCATTACCTAGATTCAGAAAAGACAGAGACTTCCAGGGATCTTCTTGATAGTTCATACCTTCCTTGAATAGGAGGATGTCCAGACAGCTCTCAGTAGGCAACTCTAGGCTTATTTGAATTCATCTAGTTCTTGTCTAGACTCCCTCAGTAGACCTGGCCATCATAGCATTCATTGAATTAAAATGATAGGCACCTTAAATCACAATCAGAGCCAGAGGGAATGGGAAGGCCATGATATCAGACTAAGTTATGACATTTAGGTTATTTTGTATTAGCTGAACTCTTAACCACTTAACCAACCTCTGAGCGACTGAAGTACTCACCTGAGACACTTGTCTGTAATCTGATATTGCCTTTGAAGAAAGTAATGAGACACTTGAAAATAAATATGTTTTTAATCATGGTCAAGGAAGTTAGGTGATCAATGAATGGGAGTAAACACAACTTGATGTAACATCTTAGATATATACTTTCAATAATATATTTATATAAAATAATTAGCAATTAAAGTAACCGTCTATTAATAGAGAAATAGCATAAGAAACAAGAACAAAGTAAATAATAACATATGTACTTTTGGCTACTTTATATCCTATAAATGTACAGGGTATTCCTATAGCCATTTCAGATTCCACTGAACACTTACTGAGCACCTCCTATAGGATAGGCACTGTGGTAAGTGCTGGAGATACAAAGATAAATAAGGCATGATACCCGAACAATACAGTCTGGTATTAGAAATATGTATAAACATATAATGTCTCTACAATGTGGTGGGAAATATAATAAAAATATACACAGGGAGCTTTAGAAGCAACTAATCTGGGAGATTATGGAAGCTTTTCTGGGTGAAATGATCTGAGTGAATTATTTCAGACCCACTCACATTTTCCCTGCCTCTGTCTTTCCCAGTTCCTCATAGCTGGATCCACTGATGCTCTTCTCTATTTCCGTTATCTCTGAGTTACTGGTATCATATTAACTATGTTAGGAGTATTTAAGTTGTTCCACCTTATTCCCTGGCATGCTCTTTAAGGCTAAAGCCAACGATATGGAGTTTGACATTATGTCTCCCTCCACATAGACTACATAAACAAGGAGCCTGTGGCTCTCTCTTGCATTGGGATAAAGTATCCACATCCTAAATCTTGAATTCTTATATTGAAATGCCCCCACTTGGATAACTGGAAGTCAGAATCCATTTCTTGTCTCTAAGAGACCTTGGTGTAGCCTGCTTTACCAAAGGTGTGTGGTGAAAAGGGAAAGAGAATCAGATTGAGATTGAGACAGATATGGATAGGAAGTCTGTCTTTGCCGTCTACTGTCATTCTTTCACTCAGAGATAATTTGTGGAGATCTCAGTAGATTCCAGTTGCTTTGTCAGGAATTGTGAATATTATTATAAAAAGGAGAAAGTCCTTGACCCTGAGATTTTATGTTCTAGAAGTGGGGCAATAGAAAGTAATATCAATAGTAATAATATCAATGACAATGAGAGTGTATTAGTTTGCTAGGGCTGCCATAACAAAGTGCCACAGACTGGGTGGCTTAAACAACAGGAATTTATTTCACTGTTTTGGAGGCAAAAGCCCAGGATGAAAGTATTGGCAGCATTGGTTTCTTCTGAAGGCCTCACTCCTTGGCTTGTAAGTAGTCCGGTGTCTTCTCATGGTCTCATTCCTGTGTATGTCTGTGTCCTAATTTCCTCTTATTATAAGGACACCAGTCATATTAATTTAGGGCCCACCCATATGATCTCATTTTACTTTAGTTACTACTTTAAAAACCCTATCTCAAATATAGTCACATTCTGAAGTACTGGGGTTTAGGACTTCAACATGTGAGTTTTGTGGGGGACATAGTTCAGCCCATAATAGAGAGTAAGAGATGGTGCTGAAGGCAAATTTAGGGTGATATTATAAAGAAATGGTGTGGATTGGTGGGGCGATTCAAATAGCATGGTCAGAGGAGTCCTCTCTGAGGAGATGAGAGTTAAGACCCAAAGCTAGGAATGAACCTGTTGTGTTCTTATCTAAGGGGAGGGTGTGCCAGGCAGAGGAAACTGTAAAGCCCATGAAAGAGAGCACTTAACAGTGTTTGGGGACCTGAGAGTGATAGAAAGTCAGGTAGTGTTAGGAACATGGTGAATCAGGAACAGAATGCTATGAAAATGAGGTCTGTAAGTTGGGTAAGTTTCTAAATTTTACTGTTTGCATTTCTATAGCTATAAAATGCATACAATAGAACCAACCACAGGGAATTGTTGAAAGAGTTAAACTATATAATAGTGAACAGTTCTAGCATCTAATTGATGCTCTATTTTAAAAAAAGGACTTAAAAAAGAAGCAGCGTTTTCTTTTTCTTTTTTTTTTTTTTTTTTTGCCGTACGCGGGCCTCTCACTGCTGTGGCCTCTCCCGTTGCGGAGCACAGGCTCCGGATGCGCAGACTCAGCGGCCGTGGCTCACAGGCCCAGCCGCTCCGCGGCATGTGGGATCCTCCCGGACCGGGGCACGAACCCGCATCCCCTGCATCGGCAGGCGGACTCTAAACCACTGCGCCACCAGGGAAGCCCCTGCGTTTTCTTTTTTTCACACATCATCCATTACGTTTGAAATTACACTCCAGGACATTCACTACTATAACTAATTCTGACCTAACTCCAGCAAAATGGAGGTGGTTTAGTCGCACGTTTTCTATCACCTGACCAGCCTCAGTCACTTTACAGCTGCCATCAAAATCTGACAAGCCCATGATCACTGCTCTAAAATACCTTCATTAAAAATATCCTTATCAAATATACTGTCAAAAAATCAGGATTTGATTTGCTGTGTGGTTAATCTCCAATTAGTTTTGGAAAATAAAGTACATTATAATCACTCTTCAACTATTAAAACAATTTGAAATTTGGTAAATTTATACTTATATAAAACAATGCAAGTGTCTTTTTAGATAATTATGTCTAATCAATTGTAATGCAGTCTATTTTAAATCCACTAAGATATATTTCAAAATACCAAATATGCTGTTCACTCACTTATGTCACATGTATTAGGAAGTAAAATACAGGATGTAACATTCTCTGCAAATTGAAAGTTTATTAACGAGGGTGATAAATTAATGATGTTTTAGAAGATGTAATTTTTGTTTCAAAAGAGAGCATAGACAGGTTAAACTGGATTTAGATATTTCTTTCATACAAACTGTGATACCTCAAATTACCCTTTATTTCATTCAGTTATGACACTTTTTTATTCTAGTGGTTCTTTTCCTTTCTGAAGCAGACTTTAAGGGAACATTCTATACCACACTGAATTGTCAGCATTGCCCCTGGGTTGTTCAGATAAGAGTGATACTCTGAAACATGTTTTGGACTTTCCATGAAAACATATCTGCAGTGTCATCCACATTGATTTTGTAGTTCTCTGAGAAATGTTTCTACATACAGAGTCAGCATTTCTGAAGCATTTCTTCCTTTCTACAAAATATTGTCCAGGTTTCCAAAAAATTTCCTTCCAAAAAGTGTGTTGAAGATTTTGTTATATTTTTAAAATCACAGTGACTTGTAAAAAACAGAATTTTAATAAATTTTGGTTGGATTAATGAATACATCTCAGAATGTCCCATAATGTGATTTGCAGTGTTATTGTAAAAATGATTTGCAACTAATTTTGAGTTATTTGCTAATGAAAGAATTCTAGAGATTCAGTAATAAAGTAGGACAGGTAATTATAGTAACTTTGACTTAAATTTAACTTTAAATTCACTTTGTGAATTTTTATCCCTATTATGTGCACATTCCTCATCCAGTTTTTTTAAGGCTCTAGGTTACATCTAGACCTGGGCCAGAGATGGCAAATAAGATTTTGTCTTGAGGTACCATATTAATCATTGGGTGGTACCCTTCTGAAGCCCAAAGATTAGGAGGAATATGAGGTTGTGCCCAAGCTCATTAGGGCTATGATGATTAGTTCTGTCTGCCTTGGAGGCTGGAAGGAAGTATTAACATGGCATTCCCCACTCCTGAATTCAGGAATATTTTGTAGCAGATTAAATTTTTCATATTCTACAATTGTTTTACCCTTTGGTGGCACGTCTCCTCTATCACCCAGCACTCTTACATTCACACTCCCTATTTTCTTTGCAAATTTTGCTCTCAGGAAGGAATAAAAAACTCATTAGTGATACCAATAACAATAATTCTTCTCATTTTGAACATTTTCTATCAGGCACTGTGCAAGATGCTTTGCATGCATTCATGAAAAGTAAAATGGTTATGGAATAGGAATTATTCCTAATTTATAGAAAAAGCTTAGGTAATTGCATAATCTCAGAGCAATACGTGCCCAGTTCAGAATTCAAGCCCAAGTCTTTCTGACTCCAAATCCTGTGATCATAACTATTACACTTACCAAGAGAGTTTAATGACGTTGTACCTCAGGACACATGAATATCAATACGGATCAAGGCTATCAGTAGAGCGGTCAATACGAATGATGAGATCTCACTTATTTTCTGGTAAATGAACAGTTATGTTTTGTACAGTTTTTGACCTTTCTCCAAAGCCAACCCATACAGAACGGTAGTACTTGGTTAATAGAGTCAAAGGGCTTCGTACATGGAGATACCTTAGGGCCCATCCTTTACAACATCCTAATTTTTTAGATGAGGTGATAGGGCTTGGAAAGGGATACCGTGACTTTCTCTGATTCATGAAGACAATTAAAGAATGAAATAAGACTAGTACCCAGGTAGTCTGATTCTAGGTCCTGGATACTTGCTATCACCTCAGTTTACTTTTCCTGAGCAGATGTCAAGTAATTCCAGAAAGGACTCCCATGATCAGGGCAGAAGAAAGAGCGTAGTATTAAAATTATTCCATGGGTTAAATAAAAAAAAAAATAAGACAAGACAAAACAAGACTAAGTAACTTAAAAAGAAGAAAAAAACCTGACTGGAGTATTAGCAAATGAAAAAATTTCTTACAGTACTCACCATCTAAAATTACATCTTTATTGTATAGAGTTTTAGTACTTACTCATTGGACAACAGACAACATTTTAAAGAAAGGAACAATATAAATTATATCCCTCTTCTCAAGAATAGACCTAATATAATTGCTTCAGGTGTCTATTCACTTTGCATAGCAGATATCCTAAAAGTTGATTGTGATATGATTTGAGATCGCTGGATGTTTTGTACAGAAATTGTTTCAAACAAAACCAGAGAGGAGTCACCTTGGCCACTGAAAGTCCTGGGAATGTGACAACAGCACTCCTGCTACTGTTGGAGAGAGTCCCCTATAGTCTTGAGATATTATAGTAGCTTGTGATTCATGAATTAGGGACTCAGGTTTTAGGAGCAGAGACAACACCAAGGGTCCCATGATGCCTGGTGACATTTGAAGGAATCTGATTCTTAGGATTCAGATGTAATGACCAAATGGACTTCTCATTCTAATTGTCAAAAGGAAGCCAAATTGCTGAATTACTCTCTTGCTAGTACAGAGAAAAGAACACCACAGTGTATCATGGAACTCCACCAGTTAGAGGGCTTTATGTGTAGCATATTTTAATGCCAGGTTTAATCCTGGATTTAAAAATAAAACTCATAAAAATACAATGATTTCATATACCATCTTCTTCTCTCTTTTAAACCTACTACCCATAGGTGTACGACTTAATCTTTGGAAATGGCTGGTCACAGGATTGAGGTTTTTTACTTAAAATAGTATGTGTGTGGGGTTGGGGGAGGTGTGTTTTGACTGGCTAAAGGTAACAGGCACTCATATAATTAAATTATCAGCAGTTAGGAGAAGATGAACCAGTCATAGATCTTTAGTCTTCAAATATCTTTTCAAGTCAGAAACTGTAAACAATGAGAAAATTTTCACTTCTCACATAACCATAGAATCAGGATTTTTCTCTTGGAGTTAACAAAATGATTACTTCCAGTTTTAGTCAAGAACTATAAATCTTAAGAGGTGAAACGTCAAGTTGGTGAGAAAAGGCATCCTCTCAGGTGGAAAATTCTCTATATTAAGTTAATGTTCAGTGATATTTAGGTATCCATTTTGATAAATCTGTAGAGACTGTGTCTCACTGAGAAATTAAGTGTTAAGTGAATAGAAGAAAACAATTATAAATACAACTGAGATTTTTTTCAGAAGATGAAACAAAATTAATAGGTTTAGCAATATCTATGAAACATGATGATGTTAAAGCATATTGTATTGTGATTTCTCAATTAGTCAGTATTTTAAAAATTATTGTAGCATGCAATAAACTTCTAAACTAATGAATTTTCAAAAGAAGATAAAAGATCAGTTTGAAAATCAGGAAAATTAATCTCAGCTTCTGAAAGGCAAAGCATCTAGCTTACCTTACCTTTCAGGTAATTTTGAGGCTGCCTCTTTTCCTAATGAGTCTTAATAGTAATATTATGGAAATTAAAAAATAATTAATGCACTAACTGATTATAGGTTTACAGATTCAACCTTTTCTTGCCATGAAATCCTGATTTGATGACTGAAATAACAGAAGAATTCATGTAGTTTCTAAATCCTACAATAGAAGTATTTTCACTTCAGGCATTTTAGTACATAAAATATTTTCATAAGCAGCAAATTACAAAGTAAGAGACAGAAAATATTTGGTAGCTTATAAGAAGCATCCCTGGACCTAACCAGCTAGCTATCTCTGAAGCCGTCTCTTCTTTTGTATCCAGGAAAGGTTTACAGACAAATTGTCAGTTGTCGGAAGGTTAGACATGAGTTTATTTTGTTGTTTTTTGGCCATTAGTAACGAAGAAAGTCTTGCCTCATTGACAGCTATTCACTGACATGTTTAAAGATGCAAATGGATCTTTTAGGCTCTTCCTTAAAATAAGAATGAAGTAAAAATAGGATTCTATATTTATCAAATGCCTTGAATGCACAATGGTGTAATTTCATTGAATCATTCTGAGGACAGTATATTCTGCCTTATTTGTCATGGTTAATATAGATTTCCTCTCTCAATCTTATACCCAAATGATGCTCATTTATCACAGTGGTACTTGTATACATACATAATAACTAAGCCTCTGTATGGTACAAAGAATTTAATTCTAGTGTAAAAGTCCAACAGCAAATAGCAGAAACTTTCTTAAGGGATTTCAAGACTTGGTTAAAAAGTGAGGCAACGGTATTGGGATTTTGTTAGCTGATAGGAAAAGAAATCTTTCAGCTATCACAAGTGATGTCAGAAAGATATTTCTGTGAACAGGGAACACAGCAGGATTTACTTACAGGTTGTCAGGGACAGGCGTGGTTGAAGCTCTTCCCTGTGGTATTCATTCATTTCTTGAGTGCTGTTACAATTATTTGCTTCCGCCAACATGATCTGAAATGCATACAAAAAAGCACATAAGTATTTGAATTTTCAATGAAAATCTCAATCCTAATTAACTATAAATCAGTAAAGCCGGGTAGCCTGAGGTAGGTTAAAATGAGAACTTTGTACATGAAAGGCTACATATGCCCTAAATCTAAGAATTTCCTAGTTGCAAACCTCCAAATCACTACATGCAACTTCCTTGACTTCAATTACCTTCCTAAGAGAAGTGAAAGCAGGTTAACCAAGCCAAATAGGAGTCTGCGTCATCAGAGAATAAGTCTTTTTTGTTGTTGTTCATGTAGCAAATGCCATAGGTTTTAAGGGGAGTAGACTTCTGGGCCTGTCACGTGAGAATGTGGAGTGAACAAAGTTAGAATTTATGCTCTCCTGATTAGCTGAATTACACCCCTGGGGCCTTAGGCCTCGAAGGAGTAGTGTTCCTTTAGCAGTTTCTTTGTGCCACTCTTCAGAGACTTAGCACATTACTGCTTCCTCAAGTTATCAGCATGCTTATTTTATCTTCCCTTGTATTGTAAGACAGAGTTCTTTAAGGTCAATAACCATGACTTATACTTCTTTGTAGGTATATTTACAGTATTGCCAATTACTGAGCATTGCAATAGATGATGCTCAAAAACGCATAATTTCTTTTAATAAAAGACACAAGGTATGCTATCAATTGACAGGAGGGAAGCATTCTCAGACACTTTATCAGGATAGACTATTTCAGACATTTGCCAAGATTCCTATCCTGCGACATAACTGCACTTTCTATTAGATTTACTGGTTTTGTTTGTTTTCTTTTCTGCTCATCTCAAATCAGAGGTAAGTGGACACTGGCACAGGAATAATCACTGCAAAGTATGACACCTGGCTCTCCAAAGTTATGGTCCCCTCTCTTCAAATCAGAACGTGGTCACGAAGGCCGTACTATATACAGCAGCTTCCCAACGAGGACGGTGTGGTGTGCACATTGAGGAATATCATGGAAGGCAGATGGGGGCTGTCCACACCGCAGCCTCCCCAGTTCATCTGCTATAACAATTACATTTTTAACTATGCCAGATGCTGTATCTGAGCATTTTCCTGTTTTCAATTATTTTATTTAATCCTACATAAAAGTTTGAATAAGGTCTTATAATCCATATTACAATGTTTATATAAAAACTGAGGCGTTAAAATAAAAACCACTGGGTATGATTTGGCTCTGTATAATTTTAATATGAAATCTCCTTTTGTCAAAATAGAGAGTTCTTCTGGTATTTGATGAACACCAGACATAACAGTACACTGTTTACTCACCCTTCCATGAAAACCAGCTCATTGAAGAGAAGATTGACCATTTAGGATCTTTCTTTTTCTTCGTCTCTGTCCCTCTCCAGTGAATTGACTATGTTGAGTTTGAACCAAAACTACATACTACAGACAGGTAGTGGGGAAGTCTGCAAGTCTTCACTTTCTGACATCTTTTTTTTTTTTTAACGTGTTTTAAAGTTTATTTTTTAGGAGGCACTGGGAAACTGCATGGAGTCTTTAGAAAGGATTTAATGTCAAATGGGTTAAGTTCTTTTTTAAAATTTTATTTTATATTATGGTTGATTTACAATGTTGTGTTAGTTTCAGGTGTACATCTGACATCTTCTTGAGAGAAAAATATGATTCTGTTTTTCTGATTTTCTCCTTTTACATTGCAGGGTTACTGGTAGTTTCTGCTCACTCAGCTCCTGAATCCTAACATTACATTAGTAAAGGTATTTACTGTGATATTTACAATATTGCCTTCATTGCCTACTTGTTCAGAGAGTGGATTCGGGTATGTGGTTCAGTCTCTAGTTGATTAAATGATAATGAAGATATCAATCATACTTCAAACAAAATATTACTGGGAGATTAGAGTATGTTTAACCTGGAGTTATTGCATTTATCTAGGACGGTCTCGATCATATTCCTCAATAGTTATTCTCACTTGTATATTCTGTAAATAAAAATAGCACTATTTCTGAGCTTGTTTGGAGCTTTTTGGTGATATGGCAGTGCAGAGAAATTGATGTTATACTTGGTAAAGTGTTAATTGCCTTGGAAATTACCTGTCTTAATTATCCTATACTGTTTCATCTCTTGACTATAATATCATCTCATTTTCTTAGAGTTAACCTTTAATTTCCTTTTTATTTTTAACAAAATATTTTAATAAACTATTTTAATAAATTTGCCTTATAAATCTTTTACTCTTGGAACAGTTTCTGAAGACTATGTATCGGAATGTTGTAGAAATTTTTTTTTTGTCAATGTATATTAAGTGAACAAGATTTGCTCAAGATATCTATAATGTAACCTTAGTCTGCTCAGGCTGTCATAATAAAATACCATAGGCTGGGTGATTTAAACAACAAAAAGTTATTTCTACAGTTCTGGAGGCCGGAGGTTCAAGACCAGAGTACCAGCCTGAACGGGTTCTGGGAGGCACTTTCTTCCTGGCTTGCAGATGCCATCATATCTCTTTGTGCTCACATGGCCTTTCTTCAGTACAAGTGCATGGACAGAGAGAGGGGACTCTCCCTCTGTCTCTTCTTATAAGGTCATCAATCCTATTGGATTAAAACCCCACCCTTACAACAACCACTTTTAACTTTAATGACCTCCTGAAAGCACTATGTCCAAATACAATTATATTGGAGGTTAGGGCTTCAACATATGAATTGAGAGTAGGGGACACAATTCAGTCCATAGCGTTCTGAGTTTTATACATTTCTAATTTGTACCCTACTAACGACAAGTGTTTTGATTATGCGTTGTTTGACTGATCGATTGAGTAACCTGTGCATTCATCAAACACTTGTAGACAACTTCTTATATGTCAGGCAATATACTGATGTTGAAGTTATGAAGATTAAAAGAAGATTATTTTTGCCTGCTCTGAGTCCAAGTATAGTGGGGTAATCAGTCAGGTACAAAGAATTAATGTACAGTATGGTTAATTGCTATAATCAGGAGACTTGAGCAGTAGAACTTAGTTGAAGCAATGAGAGAAGGGAAACAAGAAGTAAATCCATAAGGATGTAGAGGGCTTGAGTGACAGTATTAACCAACTTGAGATAATTGAAATTTATAGAACATTCCAACCAACAACAGCAGAATACACATTCTTTTTAGGCTCATATGTGGCATTCAGTAAGGTAGATCATATACTAAGGTTAAAAGCTAGTCTGAATGAATTTAAAAGAATTGGAAATCATAAAAAGCATTTCAGTGACAAAACAAATAAATTAGAAATCTGTGACAGAAAAATACCTGAAAACCTTCCAGATATTTGGAAATTAAAATATACATTTCTAGCTGATTCATGAGTCAAAGGTGAAATCATAATGGATATTAAAAATACTTTGACCCAGATAAAAAAATTAGGTACATTAAAATTTGTTTCATGCAGCTAAAGCAATGATTATTAGCCTCAGTCTCTTTCCTCAGGGAGTTAAAATCCTTGGATGATCAAGAACTGGGGAGAAGCTGAGAGCTCATTCTGTTTTGCAGAAGCATTTTGATCAATATATTGTATTAGAAGCAATATATTGGGGGGATGGGAGGTAAAATGTAAGGTTTAAGTTTTATTATTTTAACTTCTTTATTGAGAAATAATTTTCATACATAATAATGTATCCATCTTAAACATACAGTTTGATGAGTTTTGGCAAATGAATAGGGCAGTAAAACCGCCAAGATATGAAACATTTCCATCACCCAAAAATCCCTCATGTCACTTTCAAATTGATCTTTCCCCACTCCCAGCCCCAGACACCCCCTGATCTGCATTCTGTCCCTGTATTTTCGCCTTTACTAGGATTGCTTATAAACGGAATCATTCAATATGTAGTCTTTTTGTCTGTTTTTTTAATCACTTAGCATAATGTTGTAGAACTTCATCCATGCTCTATGTATTTATATTTCGCTCTTTTATAACTGAACGATGTTCAATTTTAAAGGTATACACAATTTGTTTTGCTGTTGTTAGACATTTGAGTTGATTCCAGTTTGGGGCTCTTATGAACAATGCGCCAATGTACATTTGTTTACAGGTCTTTGCGTGGATATAAGTTTTTGTGTCTTGTTTTTTTGTTTTTGTTTTTTTTTTTTTTTTTTGCAGTACGTGGGCCTCTCACCGCTGTGGCCTCTCCTGCTGTGGAGCACAGGCTCCGGACACGCAGGCTCAGCGGCCATGGCTCATGGGCCCAGCCGCTCCGCGGCATGTGGGATCCTCCTGGAACGGGGCACGAACCCGTGTCCCCTGCATCGGCAGGTGGACTCTCAACCACTGCGCCACCAGGGAAGCCCAGTTTTTGTGTCTTTTGAGTGAGTTGCTGGATCGTGTGGTAAGTGTAAATTTCCCAGTATCTTTCCTAGCCCTGAGTTCTACCCTTGGACACCTCAAGCTAGTAAGGCATTCACTTTTTACCTTCCAGAGCTGCAAGTGGTTTGGGGAATGCACTTAGTCAAGGGTGAGCATACTTGCCAATCTCACCAAGAGCTAGTTTCCCTTTCAAAGGTAGATCTCCTTGTAGTTTCTACCTGCTTTTTCCCCCATGGGTTCCCATGCTCATGTGTAGTTTACAGACAGCCAGGATTTGAGGAGAATTTATATTTGTATTTTTAAATCTTAGTCCTTCCATGTTGGCTATTTTGCTTACAGGATTTGTCCCTTAAATATCCAGCTGGTCTGCTGTTGCTTTGTACTTTATAATCTGCCACCTTGAGCTGCTAAGACCGTGGTTCTTCACCTAGTTTGAGGATGTAGGATGGCTTGTGAAGTACTCAAGGCAAGAAAACCACAAACTCGCAGTTCTTGCCTGATACAGCAGATATCTTTTTTTTTTTTGCGGTACGCGGGCCTCTCACTGCCATGGCCCGCCCCCACCGCGGAGCACAAGCTCCGGACGCGCAGGCCCAGCGGCCGTGGCTCACGGGCCCAGCCGCTCCACGGCATGTGGGATCCTCCCGGACCGGGGCACGAACCCGCGTCCCCTGCATCGGCAGGCGGACTCCCAACCACTGTGCCACCAGGGAAGCCCAGCAGCTATCTTTTTGAAAGTAAACTATTCTCAAGATTCTGCATGACTTTTGTAATCTCCTGTGCATTCAGATAGTTATTCTTAATAACTTTGTCCAGATTTTATAATTGTTATATGTAGGAGGGATTCCTTGTCATTACCAGAAAGGTCTTATTATTTCTTTATTTATAGTATTTAACAAAGAAATATCTAGAATGATATTCACCAGATGGTAAATAGTTGTTGTTTTACAGTGGAGGAAGTTCAGATAATTCACATAATTTTTCTCTTTTATGCTTTTTTGATTTTTCAGTTATGTTATCTTTATAATCAGAAAAAAGAACATTCAACTTTGTTACTTTCATTTGCAATAGTTTACAAGAACACTGGAAGTTGGAGCTAAGGTGTAATTTTAGAGACTGTTAAAGTGCTTTTAAAAACAGAAGAGAATTATTTTGTAATTAGTATAGTTTTACGTCTTATGCAAAAACGTCCCGTTAAGGTGGTACTTGAGAAGATTTGTTGGGCTTTCCCTCATAAGTAGCTTAAAATTTTGTCTTATTTATGCTATTAATTTGTATTAGTATAACACACTTTTTAATAACACAATGTAGGTTTATGTTGTCTGATTAATTTCAATCATAATTAATATAATTTAGCTGATTTTTACAAAGCCACAGTATTATTTCTTTTAGGGGCATCTTCTGACCTGAAAAATGATACAAGCAGATAATAATAGCTGTTACTCATTGAGAATTGACGAAATGGCAGCCAGTGCTCTAAATGCTTTACATGTTTCTGAGCCATTTAATCCTCTAAATACCCCTACTAAGTAGGTTCAAATATGATCATCCTTTTATAGTTTAGGAAACTGAGGTTTAGAAAGATTGAGTGTTTCTCTAGGGTCGCTAGGTTGGTAAAAACAGGGCTTGAGTTCCCCAGATTTGAATCCAGACTGCCTCTATGCCCATCTTTACCTCCACACTACACCATATTACGGAGAAATGTGAGTTTGAGAGTGGGGAATCGGATCTCATGGCCATTCTTTCTCAAAATTAAATGGTAAAAATATTGCCAGAAAACTAGAGAGCTCCTTCTTCAGACATCTCAGCAGGCTAAACTGGGCTAACATTTTGCCATGGTCCTTTAGATATGGTCCAAATTAAATGCAAGATGATGTTTTCTAGATCTATAATTTAGTGTCTTGGTTCTCAGCTATTTTGACCTAATGAAAAATTTAGAAATACATATCTTCTCATACCCTGTACTCCAGAAGCAACTCTTATTTTTTTGAACTTGGCACTCAATTCTCCCTTAATTTAAATTTCTAAAAAGTCAGACTGTTATTTCTTAAGGTCAGTTTAGTGGAAAGAGAAAGTACAGTACAGTACGGTCAGCTCTCCATATTCACGAGTTCCACATCAGTGATTCAACCAACCACAGATCAAAAATATGTTTTAAAAATTCCATAAAGTTCCAAAAGGCAAAACTTAAATTTGCTGCATGCTGGCAACTATTTCATTTACATTGTATTTGCAACTATTGACATAGTATTTACATTGTATTAGGTATTAGAAGTAATCTAGAGATGATTTACAGTATATGGGAAAATTGTGTAGCTTATATGCAAATACTACATCTTTTTATATAAGGGACTTGAGCATCTGTGGGTTTCAGTATCCCTGGGAGTCCTGGAACCAATCCCCCATGGACCCTGAGGGATGAGTCTAGTATACAAGCTTTCATTTTTTCTCCATTTACCATTCTCTTCTTTCTTACTAATAAAACCTCTTGAGTTTTAACCGTATAACTGGCTGCTTGACCAAACTACAGTTGACTTTGAACAACACGGATTAGAACTGTATGGGTCCACTTATACGTGGATGTTTTTCGATCGTAAATACTGCAGTACTACATGATCCACTGTTGGTTGAATCCGTGGATACAGAACTGTGGATATAGAGAGCTGACTATATAAGTTATAGTCACAGATTCAACTACTCAGAGGGTCGGTGTCTCTAACCCCCGCATTGTTCAAGGGTCAACTGTACATTTCCCTGCCTCCCTTTTAGTTAGATGTGTTAATCTGACTAACTTCTGACCCAAATAATGTAAACTGAAGTGAAATATTCAATTGAAGTCACATCTTGCAAAAGGAAAGTGTTTATTTTCTACTTCCTTTTTTCCCCCTTTTCTGCTAGCTGGAAAAATGGATATAAGTGAACCAGCTGCCTTGGATCTAGAGATTAAAACCGTGTATTGAGAATGGCAGGGTCAACCTATCTGCCCTGGATCACTTTCTTCTGTATAGCTAAATGAAAGAAAATTTGTTCTTCCCATGTTATCTAAATGATGTGTTTTAAATCTATATGACTTAAATCATGTGTTTTAAATCTATGCTATTTAAATCATGTATTTTGTTATCTCTTTGTTACAATAAAGAATCCAAATGTAAAAGTTGGTATCTGAAAGTGGGATGTTGTCATAATAAAACCCAAAATACGTGGTACAGGCTTTGTAATCAGGTAATGGGAGGCCAGGGTCATATATTGTAGCCTGGAAAGCTAGTGGCTCTTGTTATACTGGGGAAAAACATTTAGTAAAACAGTTACCTGTGATAATTTTAGAGATATGCCACATCTTTCCTGGAACTTCAACTCCAGGGTAAGTGGCTAGAAAAAATAAAAATGTTGATGTACTTCAGCAGAGTCTTTCTCCTTTTAGTAAGTAACTAGGAGAGAGATGGATTTAGCCAATTATTAGCCAGTTTGCAAGGAAAAATTGAAAGAAACAAAACACTTCTGATGGAACACTCTCTGTCCCGTTAATCAAAATAAGCACTGATCCTAAAATATCAAGATATGATATTTTTTCAGAGGAAGATTTTTTTTTTTTGGTCATAAAACCAGTGTCAGCAGTCACTAAAGAGTCCACAATAATGATATTTCAAAGTCAAGATTTTATCTGGATTAGAAATAGGCCATCTCAGGTTGAGAGAACAGAGTGATTGGAAACTTAATTTTTGTTCACTCTTTTCACCTGCCAGCTTTTGGGGTAATTTGATTGTCAAAGAGTGAATTTATTGAAAAGGGGGGAATATCAAATTGGTTGAAAAGTAGAAGAAATATTAATGTCTATTGTATGACAAATCAGTGTTAAAACACTCAGATTATAACCAAGACAAATGTTTTACATTCCACCCCCCCCAAAAAAAAAGTCAATCTATATTGACTGTGAGTTCAGTAATTTGGACCTTAGAAGATTAGAAAAGCCAAATATATCTGAACCCCAAACAGCAGAAAAGAGGATGGCTGCTGAGAGCCTTTCTAGAAGATGCCATATTAAATGTTCTTAGAAAATTGGAGCGACCAGCTTCTAAGGTCAGTTTAATGATATTGTCCTCCTATCCATGCTACTGTTTCAGATGGCCTCAGGTAATTGCCATTAAATTGAGGTGGGAGGCGGAGCAGTCTGAGCCCATGAACTAGTATATAAATGAAAGTCTGAAGTCATAAAAGCTATAACCAGAGAAGATTCTTTCACTTGGGTTACTTCAAATGGAGCTGACTGGAATCAAAGTGATGAAAAGGAATCATTGCTAACCACAGGGCTGGCCTGCAAGAGCCTGTGGTTGCCGAACCTGTAAAACAACCTGTTTCCCAAGGTCTATACCAGCAGCATAAGGCTGCAAGGACATATTCTTCAGCCCCAGAGAAGAAATTGCCACGTTTTTGGCCACAGAGAAGAAATTGCAAGAAGACGAAGGAAGGACTACAGAGAACACTGGACAAAGGAGTTATTTCCAGAAACCATGGCAAACCGTAGTGATAATCAAGGCACTTACACAGCATGAGATCTTCAAAATTCACAATCAGCAGGATTGGATGATTAGTTTCTCCTTCTTCTTTCTTTTGAATTTAAGTTTTTATTGTAGTTATATTGTTCCAGTCCCACCATTGTATATTGGGGATGTATGTGGAAGGCATTTGTCTTTTAGCTTATAAGTTGCAGGACCACTTCCTGTGATGGAAAGTACTGTACTTCACCCAGATGGATGACTTTTTTGGTGGCTGTAACTCTGCACTCTCTCCCTCAGGGAGGAATGAGAATGTTTTATGTAAACAATAAAGATGTGTATGGATATATGTGTGGCCAGAGGGTGTCACCATGGATGTAACTGTTGGCTGTCCTCAATATCCTTTCTGTTTATTAATAGAATCTTTCCTAGTAGAACATGAATGATCAGGTAGAGACTACGTTTCTCAACCATCCTAGAAAGTAGGTGAGACTGTGTGATTACGATCTGGCCAATGGACTGTGAATAAATGTATGCAACTTCTGGTCACCGCTGTTAGGTAGAAGTTGCTTGCTGTTCCCTCTTCTTGCTTTGTGTGCTCTGTGGGGGATGAAGTCGAGTGGAATTTGAACAGTTGAAGCTTCGTTGCAAAGGAAGCAGCTTAGCCTGTGTCTTAGACATGAGTAACTTCTGCCCACAGTTTAATCTATTACAACTGGCCACATGACTTGTGGGCAAACCTTACTAAGCCTGAACTTTTTATCTCCAAAAGGAAATATTTTCCGTTTCTATTCTCCTGATTATGGGTGATTCCTATGTGACATATCCTAAGAACGCTGAAACATTTTCCCATATACAACTTTAATGTCATTTTAATGCATTACAGTTTACTTTAAAAATGATAAACACAAATTAGGACAAAGATATTCCTCACATTATGCTATTCTTTTGTGGAGAAATAGTCATATAATTTTTGGTGTCATTTCTTATGAATTATTCAAGAGAAAAAATGTAATCTGTACCAGGATATTTATAAAAATGTTGCACATTTCTTTTTAAGAGGAAAAAATATAAAGGCTCTGTAATAGAAGAGTAATTAAGCAAGCAGTGATGTTATCTTTATAAAGTATTATACCATCATGTGGTGCTAGATATATTACTTTTACCTTCCAGATTCTGCTCTGCGCTGCAGGACGCTGACCTGCTTGGACTTTATCCGCAGGTTTCCTTTTCATCTGGTCACGGCCATGAAAAACACTGGTAGGAGATCAGAGGCCAGGAGGAAAGCAAGGCATCGATATATATTCTCCAGATTCCCTCTTTGCAGGATCACTGCAGGCTGTATGGGTCACTGAGCCCAAAGTGAGGACTCCTGTCACCCAGACCTCTGCACAGAGCACTTTACATCTCTGGGGTGAGTAACCGTTCCCAACCCTTGTCTCTTCAGTCCTTGGGTTGGGAACAACACCCTGGTTACTACCCCTTGGATACTGCACTACCTCTTTGGTTTCCCTATACGCAGCCCATATTTTTATAAGTTGTCCCTTTATTGAACTATCCCTAAATTACTCAGTTGGAGTGTGCCATCTGTTTTTCTCTTGGGTCCCTGGCTGGTATGCAAAGTAAAATTTTATATACTATGATCATTTTAATACAGAATATGATATGTAAGATTAAAGATCAAAAGGAAAGACGCAAACTAATGGAATAATCTGTTATGGTGGTAAGATTAAAGGTGAGCATATTTTCTTCCTTAATTACATTTATTATTAGGATAGAGTTATTCTATTAGTTAAAAAAATGTAAAATTGTTGCTAGGATATTTTGTCAGGTGGATTTTCTTAGCTTTGCCTTACTACCTAGGTAAGAATGTATGATTAGCATATTGAATTTATGTAAATCACCCTAATCATCTGCTTTCTCTTCTTCTGCTCCTAGGACACAATTGCTAGAGAAAGTTTGAAAGCAAGCTGACTTAATTTTAGTCAGAGTTCTTCATTTCAAGTGAAGGAAGCAGATTCTGGCTGATTCACCAGAAGTTTGTTAAGTAGATATTAGGAGCCCACAGATTCACTGGTAAAAGAACAAAGGTCAACACTAAGCCTGCAGGAACATACTCCAAACTGCAGAGTGTCCCACTGTGAAGACTTTGATCATAACTTACTAAGCACTAGATTCTACAGCTTGCCTTGCTGATGTCCAAGTATTTGATTTTGTTGCAAACTCAACTATTGCCTGAACTTGCTGTGTGTGGCCGCCCTTATAGCCACCACTGCTTGGTAAAGCCCAATGGCTCTGCCAGTATTCTTGCTGCAAGGTGGACTCAGAGTGCACTCCATCCTCTTAAACCAAAATCTCACTCTGACTCATGATATTGGTGGCCTCTCCTTATGTGCTTGTATTTCAGCCACAAGGGTGGGAAGTTGCATTCCAACTTCCTTTGGAGGAAAATAGGACATGGGTATTTCTCCAATGTAGAAGATATATTAGTTTGCCATGGCTGCCAGCGCCACAGTCTGGCTTAAACAATAAAAACTTATTTTATCAGATTTCTAGAGGCTAGAAGTCCCAGAGTAAGGTGTTAGCAGAGTTGGTTTCTTCTAAGGGCTTCTCTCCTTGGATTATAGATGGCTGTCTTCTCTCTGTGTCTTCACGTATTCTTTCTTCTCTGTGTGTCTGTGTCCTAATCTCCCTTATAAGGACACTGGTCAAATTAGATGAGGGCCTACTCCAATAACCTGATTTTAACCTAATAACCTGTTTAAATACCCTGTCTCCAAATACCACCATGTTCTGAAGTATTGAGATTAGGACTCCAGCATATGAATTTTGAGATGACACAATTCAGCCCAAAACATAAGGGTATTTAAAAAGCATGGCAACTAAATGCAGTGGATAATCCTGGATTATATTTTAGATGAGAACAACATTGCTATAAAGGAGAAAACTGGGACAATTCAAGAAATTCAGTTATAGACTATGTATTGGATAATTGTTTCATCCATGTTAAATTTGCTAAATTCAGTCATTGTACTGTGGTCATGTAAGAGAAGGCCTTTGTTTCTAGGAGTTTCATACTGAAGTATTTAGAAGTATATATCATGATGCCTGAGATTTACTCTCATTGCTATGCTATTTTTGTACCTTAATGGAAGGCTCAGATATTTTTCAAAACAAACAAACAAATTTTTTAAGGTGATGGGAGGTTGCAAAAATATAGGAAAATACATTAATCCACCCTTGACTGCCTCTCATTGATATATACTGTTCTTCAGATTCTGAAATAAACAACTCCTGCTAAATGCAATGCAACTCTCACGCTTCTGAATAAATACTGGTTTATTCAGTGATAGAGAAATTCCAGGTGATGACAAGATCCATGGAGAGAGATGAGAGAATTTGAGTGAAGGTACAGATCATCATTGTTGAGAAAGTCAAGAAAGTGTGAGGCTGGGGTATTAAAAATATTTTTTACATGGATGTAGGATGTCCTTCACAGGATGCTAGAATGGATTTTGTTGGCTGCACATAGTGAGACAGGCTTCAGAATGGATGTCTCTGAAGAAGTGACTAGGAATTGAATGGTAGAAAAAATATATAGGAGGGTGTGCGAGTTACATGTCATTTACTTCAAAGGAAAGGTGGAAATGGAAGGGAAATGCCAACAACATCCTGACTTTGTAATGTGTTGGACATGATAGAAGGCAGTGCCACGGTTTCCAGACCTTTACAAGGGAGGAATTGGCCTTGAGGGAAGATCAGGTTTCAGTTAAAGCCAACAAAAGGGAGGACTAGGTAGGTGACTTAAAGAACTTGTCGACTGTAGGACAGTTTACTATTGATGGGTCAGAGATTGTAAAAAACTTTGAATAATATTAAATAGAAGTACAGTAAGTCCCCTACATACGAACCTTCAAGTTGCGAACTTTCAAAGATGCAAACATGCTACTACCCAGACATCACTGGATCATTTTTTCAAGAGGGTAGATAGAATTGAATCCAGCAAGGAATCAGAACCTGGGCCATCAGAGTCAGACGTGAGTGAAATTGCAGCTTGCCCTCCGTCTCTATTGCTGACGATCCTTCAGCTCTACCACCTGCCACCTCCTCTCCGTCCTCGCCTGTTCACTCGATGCCAGCCCCTGTATGCCACCTGTTGTATTACTGTACTTTTCAAGGTACTGTACTGTAAGATTAAAAATGTTTTCTTTATTTTTTGTTTTCTTAAATGTATTATTTGTGTGAAAAGCATTATAAACCTATTACAGTACAGTACTCTATAGCAGATTATATTAGTTGGGTACCTAGGCTAACATTGCTGGATTTACAAACAAATTGGACTTACGAACACGCTCTCGGAACAAAACTCGTTCGTACATGGGGGATTTACTGTATGTATGCAAAGTGTCCTTTTATCACTGAATTGTTTTTCTGCAACTGTCCAATGAGATATTCCAACTTTATTTAGTCTCTAAAGTTAAAATTTTAAACAGTGTTAGCGTACAGGGTCTAAAGTTGCTCTCCAAAACAAAGAAATACTGGAATTTTCATTGTTAGATACTGTCTCAAAATTGTAACATTCAGGGGTTTTGTTTCTTTATAAAAATTGTGACATTCTCATTTTAATTAATTAAAATTTTAATGGAAAAATAATAAAACACAGCACAACATAAATTTTTAAAATATATGTAGATTCATTGGTAGAAGATTATTTTAACATCATCAAAGAAGAGATCGTAGAAGAGGGTTTTAAGGAAAAGCTAATGTGACCTTAAAGGAATTTGCACTCTTTGGTCTCCACACATGTGCAGTTATCACAGAGTTCCTGGACTCCCAGTGTTTATTCACATCTGTCAGCGAAATCATAGATCCAAATGCGAAACGTAACACTCAGGAACATTATGTGGATTTGTGACACTCCCTGGAGGACTTTGGGTCCATAAAGCAATGAATGGATTATAAGAAGACATAAATATGGTATTTTCATCTATGACAGATGCAATCTTACTCCACTGTTATTTATATTATATAAGGAAAACTGAACCTATTTTCCTCAGTCGAACTGAAGGGAGGCACCCTTAGGGATGAATAAATGAATATCTCACTATTAATTTCCAATTCCTATGAATTCATCTTTGAAAACATCATGTTTTAGAGATTTTTTTAAATGGCTGATGTTTATTTTTATATGTATGTGAAAAAAATGGAACTAAAAGGAAAATGTGAGATGGAATTGTGATAACAGAATCATAAATTTTTCATTTTTTGCCATTATCCTGAATCCTGCAAAGCTTACCTAACTTTGGATTCTAATGGCCAGTTGGACACCCCAACCAGGTTCCTATAAAGCCTGCTTTGAGTCTCTTAACAGGCTTTGCATCCTCATCTTCAGTTCATGTTAGGGAAGTGGGATGTATGGAGTTCTGGAAAGAGCACAGGTTTTGAATTTAGAGGAGCAATGCTCTAGTATTAATTCCGTCTAGAATCTATCTTTATAAACTTCAAGATCTTGGATTGAACTAGGAGATGCCCTAAGCTTTGGATACCTTTAAAATGATACTAAGCTTTTGTATCATTATTTATACTAATTTCAATTTTAATTGACAAATAAAACTTTATATTGTATGTTTTAAGGTGGTATAATTGTTTTATCTTCATATAAAATCTCCAATGTCCTTCCAGTGGTATATCAAGTTATAAAAAGTCCTCCTGAACCCGATAAAAATTGTTAGGGAAAATATGTAGTCCAAGACTGAAATATGTTTTCCTTTATTGACTAGAACTGATTAAGATATAGTGAATTTATGTTGATGGACCGTGTGGAACGTAGAAGGAACGATAGCATGTCAGTATATCTGAATTTCAATTTTATCTTCTGTAAAATATTGCTAAGGGTCCCAAATGTTCCTAATGACAGGAAATAACGTATATGATATAGAAAGTTACCAGCCATTGAAAATGTTGAGTTGGTTTTTGTTCTAAGATTATTTCTGATTTCTTTCCTATTATTTTATAATTTTTATATTATCCTAAGTTTTGTTTGAGTTTCTAATAGTGTCTTAAATAACTTGACATTTGGCTCTGTCATATTATCCTATCCTTATTTTCTTCTCTCCACTTTTTCTTATTTAGAATTCAAGCAAATGAACAGTGAACTTTCTTTACTGTCATTGTATTTTAATGCCACCATCACAGTTTTAACTATTATCGAATTATAACAAATTTTAACACATTAACGAGCACCTTTTTTTCTTAATATTCTATTACCATGCATTTCTGAATAGTTCTGAAATTTAAAATTTGGAGTGAATTAAACCTATGAATGTATTTTGAGAAAAACGATATGTTTATGTTATTTATTTTTTCTACTCAGTAATATGAAATACCTTGTCATTGCTTTTTGACATATTTATGCTTGTTAATTGAGTTTCCTGATTTTCTTGCAACACACACACACACACGTCACAACTCTCACATTACGTGCATCCTTAAATGCTTAGTTTTGTTTACTGTTCTCCTTACCAGAATCTCCTTTCACTGAGAATGGCTGGTATAGTGGAATGCTTTAGATTGAAATGTATGTATGAAAGTGTATATCCATGGCTGTGTCAATGCTAGTTTATAAAGCATGAAGATTTACTATTTCTCACAGGTGTAGAAGGTAGTTCACAACCTCACAATTTCCCAAAGACACAGTTTCTCAAAGACACAGATTCCTTTAGGATGAAGCTTAGTGATAAAGTTGATACAGCTGCTGCTACCATTTAGAGTGTTCTGTAAGATCCATGAAAGTTGAAAATAAGCATAAAATGTATTTGGGGGAGCAAAGAGAAAAACTCACTGAAAGGAAATAGAAGTATCAGAGCAACAGGCACTTGCTAGAAAATGGTGGGCCATTCTGGTGGGAGTAGGACTTGGAAAGACTTGTGAACTCTTATTGGAGGACAAGGGACATCTGAGAGGATGGGGAATGAAGGGAGTTTCTTTTAAATAAATCTGTGAATTTCTCTCTTATTTCTCATCAATCCCTGTCTGTGTCTTCCCACTCCATTCCTTCTGTTCGGATGCCTCACTTCCTCCCTAATATGGAAAGTGCATCTTTCTGTCATTCACCTTCACCTGTCGATCCTCTCAGCACCTGTGGTGAGTTCAAGCACTAACCCAGGTGATGCCCTCAGTGACTAAGGAAGCGTGTCTGCAGTGCTGGCATCCTCCCACAGTCTACAAGACCTCACTAATAAGCCTGAAGATCCTTTAAATAGTGTCATGTTTTTCAAACTGTATTGCAGCTGCCTTGATAGAGAAACAGAATAATGTCAACAAGCCTTAACTTGTAGTGATAATGTGCAATAGTGTATATGAGATTTGATTCTTAGCATTTGATCTTTTTTGAGAGGCACTTCTCCAACATCACAGGTTTAAATGGTTCTATTGATTTTCATGTCTGGATTTATTGTGAACATATAACCTCCAGTTAGCCTAAAGCAGCCTTTCTGATTCCTTAAGCAAAACAATCAGTTAGAAAGACTTAACAACAGCACTCGAATGTGAGTGAGCTGTGAAAAATAATTGTATTTATGGTAGGCATTTGATGTGGTAAATTGTTGTCAAGAGTTCAGTTTTCAGAATACATTATCTTAGCAAATGCCTTTTTCTGGGTCAAGAAAAACTTGTGTTGACTTGAAATTTCTCAAAATGATCTGCAAATTATCTATCTGTATAAACTATATATATAAAACAAAGAAAATTGGTTTTTATGGATCTATTGCTTCCTACAGCACAATCCCACAGTATAGGTTTTCCATATGTTTATCGTGAAATTTTTAATTAGCTAAAATATTTAATTAATATTTTTCATATGTTTATAGTTAATATTTAATTCTCTCATTTAATTCTACTTCAAGCAGGAAAATTAACTGTGGAACTTAGAAAATTCCATAATATTCCCCCTACAAAATTCACCCTTACTTTTTTGGAGTAAGTATCAGACATCTTATCTGAACTCCATGTTGTTACTGTTGGTCTATTCCTTGTTATCTAAAAGTATTGACTCCATTATTTTAAAATCTTTCTTCTTTGTTCTGCCTAGACCTGATTCTGCTCAGGCCTGACCAGGTTCTTATTGGTATGACTATATATGTCTAGAGCACCTAACTCTAAGCCCGATATATGGTGAGTGCATAATAATTTGTAGTTATTTTATCTTATTTTATTTTATTTTGAGGTAATCTTGCTTGAAAATTTCTTTAAAAATTAAATGGTGCAGGGAGGGAGACGCAAGAGGGAAGAGATATGGGAACATATGTATATGTATAACTGATTCACTTTGTTATAAAGCAGAAACTAACACACCATTGTAAAGTAATTATACCCCAATAAAGATGTTAAAAAAAAAAAAATTAAATGGTGCTATATTTATTTGTTATGGCTTAAGATACAAAATACTTTGTAAAAAACAGCATATATATATTTAAACATTAACTTTTTATGAAGTAACTCTCACATAAACTATTAGTTTTTAAATAAACTATTTTTATTAGTTTGTATTAGTTTTGAAGTTTAGAATAGGTAAGTAATTCTACAGTTAAGAGTAGAAAGAGGGTTTATTTACATATGTTGTGCTTTATATTATTTTAAGGAGTTGAAGCGTGAACCTATAGAATTTTCTAAATAAGTATTTATTCAAATAATCAATGTGGATGATTTACTGCCTACTTCATAGTACTGTTGTTTCATGCAAAATAGGATTGAAAAAATGGCTCCTGACTTTTGGGAACAAATAAACTAATAGTATCAATTACACATAAAGACAAATAATTAAAATTCTAGAAAATACATGACAAACAGCTTAGAAGAGGTAAAACCAAAGTGATCTAAGAGTTTAGAAGTCGAAATACACCCATCTTCCCACAAGAGAAGAAGCTTTTTAGAAGAGGAAGCTATTGAATTTGACCTTCTTGTTCAATAAGCAGAGTGTATAATTACTTACCTGTCACTATAGACTGAAAGTCTGTGTCTCCCAAAATACATATGTTGAAAGCTAATAATCCTTAATGTGATGGTATTAGGAGGTGGGACCTTTGGGAGATGATTAGGTCTGAGGGTGGAGTTCTCGTAAATGGGATTCGTGCCCCATAAAAGAGACCCCAGAGTGCTCCCTTGCCACTTCTACCATGTGAGGACACAGCAAGAAGATGACTGTCAGTGACACAGGAAGCAGACCCTTACCAGACACTGAATCTGCTGGTGCCTTAATTTGGACTTTCCAGCCTCCAGAACTGTGAGAAATGTTTGTCATTTAAACCCCCAGTTTATGGTATTTTTGTCATAGCAGCCCAAGGCGGCTAAGATACCTACTAAGTTTTGAAAAGCCAAACAATATTATCTCAAAAATTTAACATATCTTACAATATCTGAATTTAAATTTTCAGTAAGTCAGAATAAATTGAGAGATATATGAGATCATATTTTCATTAAGTATAAGTTAATCATATCTATGTATATAAGAAGATTATACAAATTAATAAGAAAATAATGTGTTTCAATTCTAATTGACAGGTAACATGAAGAAAAGGTTCTCAACAACAAAAAACAATAAACATGAAGGAAAAAATATGCAATCATGTTAGTAAGAAAAGAAGTATAAATCAGGTTAAGAGGTTAGCAGATAGCTGCATGTGCTAGATCAGTGTATTTTAGTTGTTAAATTAAAGCAATAATAAGGCACCATTTTCTTTGGTTATTTGAATGTTAGGCATTCCTGCCCTTATTGATAAGGAAATAGAACCTGCCCTTTGTAAACTCAGAGGCCATTAGAGCCAGAGTTGACATTTAAAGCATTATTTATTACATTTTTTTTTAATTAAATAAAAAGAGGGACTTCCCTGGTGGTCCAGTGGTTAAGACTCCGTGCTTCCACTGCAAGGAGCTCAGGCTCAATCCCTGGTCAGGGAACTAAGATCCCACATGCCATGTGATGGTGGCCAGGAAAAAAAATAAATTAAAATGAATAAATAAGTAAATAGAATAATACTGACAAAAGTAACAAAATAAGCATGGTTATTTATTGTTGGTGGCAGGAAATATTGCTTAAATTCTTAGAAAACAGTTTGATGGTATGCAGCAAAGCCATTTGTTGTGTCGTATACATTAGTCTCATTGGTGAAACTTAACTTCAAGTAATAAGTCAAGCAAAGGAATGTGGACAAAATTCTCTTATTATTGAACTATTTATAATTGCAAAATATCCAAAATCTATATGTCCAAAACTAAGGATAAGATGTGGAAAAATGGAGTCTGAATTTTGTATGTTGTGTTGGAAGCTATTGTTTGCCTCTTTGAGTTTACTCTCCACCTTTCTCCTTCCAACGCTGTGCCCTGTTGGCTGACTTGTGTGTACCACTTGTGTGGGTTCTCTCACCCTCTGGCTTTTGCCTCTGTTCAGCCAATGTATAGCATGCTCGAGGGTCTGGGGAAAAAAGAGGAGAGTGTGGTTGGGATACATTCCCCCAGCTCCCTCCCTGCTGATGCCTGTGGTTGGCTGTGTCCTTTCATCAAGTCTCCTAACTTCTGTAGGATAGCCCCCTCCTTGGAGCAGTCTCTCTAGGCTCTTGGCACGGCTCACTGCCCTTTTCTCTAAAAGCTTCTAATTACTAAAGCCTCCCCAAGTTACTAGCACAAGGTAGGGGCTACAGCATCTCTTGTTTTTCCTTAACACTGAGTTCTTTATTTAGCTCTTCTCAGATTGTCCATTTCAGTGTGCCATACATTTGTTTCATGCCAGGATTCTAACTGATATGAAGGTTGAGGTTTCCCTGAATTTTTAAAAATTGTAATTTATGTTAACAGAGAGTTTTTTCAATTTTGATGACATATGTTAAAAAGAAAAGAGCAGATTTTTAAAATTCAGCTTCATTGTCCCATTGTCATTGTAATTTTTACTTGTCCAAGAAACATTGTGTGATGGCCTACTCTCTGCTGGGTATTGTCTTAGACACTTGAAATATAAGATGTTCTGTGAAACTGTAATATATGAAACATTATCACCAGTGATACATGCAAAATATAAATCTACCTATTTATGATATAGCTGTGATTCATAAAGATACTGTTAACCTGTTTTCCAAACATTATTTGCCAAGGATGAGACATGTATGTTCTTTAAGATTTTAATAATCTTTTATTTGATATTGCTAGAAGTTATTGTGAACTTTATAGTATGTTATATTAATAAGCTTGTTTTTACACGTTAGAAAAATTAAGAGTTTATACAGGTCTTCAAAAAAGTTACAAAAGTATACTTGAATCATGAACTTTCCAGTAAAGCATTAGGATTTTTCTTACAAATGGAGCTTCAAACACCTGAAATTTGAATTCAGATTGCAAGGATTCATCAGACTGCTTGCAGAGACTTTGCGGGTCTTTTTTTTTCTGTCATTGATGTGTAGAGGAGCTATATACAAAACAGAGCTTTTGACAGAATTTGCCTCTGTGGGTTATAGGCCATAATACGTGGGAAGAGGTCAGTTTACTGTTATGGCTCAGTTTGACTCTGGGATCAAATGATCACTGTTCAAACTCCCACACATAATAGCTGTGTGACCTTTTGCAAAGTATTTATCTTGTAAGGTTATTTTTAAGGTAAAATGAAAACAATATTGGAATATAATAAGCATCACTAAATGTTACCTATTTTTTCCTTAGTACCACTACACTTGCGGAAGTAGAGGCATCAAATATATCTAAACCCACTGACACAATATCAAAACCACCACCATCTTGGATAAAAGATAGTCTTAAGTGTGTTGTATATACTAAAAATGTAGTCCTATATTGGTAACTTTTCTAGTACTTCGGTTTTTCCTTTTAGACAAGCAAATAGGGGTTTATTTCACAGTGTTTAGTTATAATAATTCTTTTCCTTCCTTCCTCCCTTCCTTCCATCCTTCCTTTTTTTCTTTCTTTCTTCAAGTTGCTTATAACTGCCACTGTCTAGTTGTCCTAGTATATATGTATGTTTTACATGTGTATATATTTGGAGAGGTGTAGAAAAACAAATAGATGCACTGAAAAGATTAATGAGGCATATCAACCCAAACTAGCAATAGGGATGTGTTTTGTTTATCCAAAATGCTATAGCTATATACTAAATACATTATAAGTTTATATTACCATAATAGTGCATTTCTCCCTAGCTATTAATCTCAGCTACAGAATATCACATGTATATTTAATCTTCCTTGAAAGGGATCTAAGCTTATTTACATGTTCTATATGTAGCATAGTTTTAAGGACATTTTAATATTGGCCACTAATTTTATACTGTCAGAATGTTTTAATGTAATTACAAAGGAATGTAGCTACAATCTAAGCTTATTTAATCTACATTCTCTCTGTTTGACCTTTCCTGTAGGAACATATGAAAAGAAATCCATACCATTCTACAAAATTCCCAGTTTGAGGAAAAGAGTAAAAATAACAAAATTTCAGCACGGATTATTTTGTATAGTAACAGCCTGCAATCTGAATCATCGGCAAGGAAAAAAGAGACGATCACAAACCTAAACAAACAGCTTTCTTGTTGCTCACTTTCTCAATCTCTTTAAAATAAAATAAATAAAGCATTTCAATGAAATAAATTATTTATGAGGAGCACAGTACCTTCTGTACAATGACTATATTCACTTTCAAGCACTAATGCTGAGAGATAGTATGTGCAAAAGTCGACATAATTATTTTCTTTATTTGACTGTGGCGTCTGGATCTTCATCAGAGGACAAAGTGCAATTGGTTTGTTTTTCAAGTTATTTCTTATCTCAGTTGCATGTCAGAAAGATCATAGTGTTACTGTTTTAATTTTGATTGTTAACATAAAATTGGAATCCAAAGTAAAGGAAAATTGTGAAAATTAACTTGTTACAGGTATAAGAGAGCAAAGCATGGGTATTATGATAATGTAATCATTGAGAATCTGTGAAGTAAAATGTATTTTTAAAAACACAACGTTAATGTTTTCCTTTGAAATCTCCATGTAAAAATGGAAAACACAATTTTAATAGAAGACAGGCACCGGTAGTCTCTGAAGAATTACAACTTGGGAAATTAATAAAAATAGTATCTAAAATAGTATTAGTAAGATATGAAGCTCATTCATTAATGGCCTCTGTGATAATATATCACTGAAAATGTTGCATGAAGGACAGTCTTTGATAGGATTATGTACAGTATACTAGCAAGATACTGGAATTAAAATTCACTGAGAAGATACATCTTGTGAACTGAAGGGTAAGAAGATAATAATGATAACATTAATAATAGTAAATAACAAGAATAAAATGATTCACATAAATAGAATTTCCCTCAGCATGCATTAGTATAATTATGGGAATGATAAACTGGTAATCTGCAGTAAATAGCTAATCTTTATTGATTCACTGTTTAATTTCTTCTCATTTTAAAGGCTTTAGAACTGCTGTCAATAACAATGTGTACGGGAAAAAGTTCTACCAAGGAAGAATCGGAAAAGAATGTACTGCATTGTGCAACGTACAGCATCTCTAAAGAATCTTTTAAAAAATACATTTATATGCTATTGTTAGGGAAAAAGGAAAAAATGCATTCAAAAGATTTCCTCCCCTTTTTAAATAATTGCTGTGGGATTTTTTTTCTAACACAGTTTATGGGGGTTCCAGAGATAAAGTGGGAAAATACAGCGACCTCAGCTCTGGCTCTTTAATCACAGGGAGCTAAGGATTATTCTTCATCAGTAACACCTGGGAGAAAAAGACCAGGCCATCAGCGGGCTGACCCCACAGCAGCCTTAGGGGCAGTTCCACCGCCATCAGCAGAGTTAGCACTAAGGGTAACGGAGCTGTTATCCAAGGTCCAGATAATAGCAGGAGAAAAGAACTCACTTCCTGATGGTAGAAAATAAATTCCATGTTTAGCTCATGATTTCTGCTAACCAAGCCTCCTTCCAGGGAACGAAGGTTAATGTTCTTTTAACATAAATGAAAGATGAGAATGTGAAATGATGAGTCACTGGGGCACTCCATCAATGGCATCGCAAAAGGAGAAGTTGCAAGGAGATGGTTTTTCATTTTCCTGCAGTTGACACAAAACTCATGAGAAATATTTAGGTAGGATCTCAAATCATGAGGTGTAGTGATTACAGTGGTAAAAAAAACAAATTTTATTTCTATTCACAATTTTTTTTTAGCTAAAATCTGGATGGATTAATCAATTAACTCATATGACTATTTTAGCTATCTATTAATTATATTTTTAAAGTCTTTTTAAGATTCAGTTAAGCTATTTTTCTTTATTTCATTCTCCACACTGCCCCCTGTCCACTCCCCACTTCAGAAAAACCTGGGCTCTGTAATGAAAGAATAGTACTTAGCACTGTAAAGTTTTAGCAGCCAAAATATCAATTTGAACTAGTCAGTTAGTACTATGCATGCTATCAATTATACAATTTCTGATTTGTCTCTTTAATAACAGACCCACAGGACTGCTTGCTATCTCCTTTCACCTTTATCCCAAGAGTCTTTCTGCCACATCTCAAGTCAGCTGTCGGGCTTCATATCCCCATTCTTATCCATCTTCAACTTAACTCTCTCTGGAGCCTATATGCCTCCCACTCCAACTCCTCCATAAACTTTCCTCTGTCTTCACTAAACCATATTTTAAGTGCTGAAAATCTTTCATATCATTGAAATTGTCTTCACAGTTTTCAGTTTCTTCGTAATCAAAAACGTGGTTTCCCGTAGAAATCGCCACAATCTTCACAACTGTCTCCACTGGTAAGTAGTATATCTCCCTGCCCTTGTAGTCTCATGAGTTAAGAAAGGAGAACCATCATTGACCTTGGCCACCACCACTGTGGTTTCTAGATAATCGTTCAGTCACCTGGAGCCAACTCCTTGCTCCTTTGAAGTTCGCTACAACTTCTCTTGTAACCCTTTTCCCTTCTTGTCATCATGACAGACCAACTCTCCAGGTTCTTCCCCAAGACCTTCCTAGTGACTTCAGCACATTCTCTATATTTCTATTCACATGGTAGTCAGCTATTTCTTTTTTAAATGTTTTTTGTTTGTTTTACTGATACATTGAAACAGCCTCTTGAAAATGTTCTTTTTTTCAGCTTAATTGAGGTATAATTGATAAAATTGTAAGATTTTTGAAATGTACACCATGATGATCTGATATATGTATATCTTATGAAAGGACTCCACCTTCTAGTTAACACATCAATCAGCTCATTTAGTTATCCCTCTTTTTTTTTTCTTAGTGAGAACACTTAAGGTCCACTTTCCCAGCAAACCTCAATCATAGTGTTGCCAACTACAGTTACCATGTGATACATGAGGTCCTCAGACCTCATTCATCTCATAGCTGAAAGTTTATATCCTTCCTTCAGACCAATTTGGCAAGACCAATTGTTAAACAGTGTGGCACTGAAGCTAAAGAAGAGAGAGTCCAGGACATAACAAAAGGCCCTGCTAAGGAATGAATGCAGTCATTAATTTATCAATAGATCCCCAAATATGATTACTCTGTTTCAATCATTCACTTTAGTCATTCAGTCAACCAGTCTTATTAATCATCTACTATGTAATCTGCTGATTAAGGGGCAACTGCCATACAGTTGTTTATCTCCTCCAATAGGATGTGCACTGGCTACAACAACAGAACAATAAAAGGGAGGACCCAGTTCTGCCTGAAGGGATGGAGAGCCATCCAGGAAGCCTTCGCAGAGAAGCTGATGCTTGAAGCAAGACCTTGAGGGAAAGAAGAATGTCAAACAGGAAAAGGGAGGGAAGACCTTTCAAAATCAGGAAACAGGTAGTAAAAATTGTAAAGCCATATGAGAGAGTACGCCAACATGGGTGACATATAGGGTACACACAAGAAAGTAGCAGGAGGCAAGTGCCAAGATGCACTTCATTTTCTGCCACACCTCGTATTTGCCCTCACTGTGATGCAATCTGATCATCTCAAGCTGACCCTAAAACCCTTCAACAGTGTCCCATCGAAGTCAGATCCATATTTTGGAAACATTAGGAGTAACTGTAACCCAACAGAAGGAAGGCAGCCTCAGGAAGTTACTGTGTATATTTTCATTCTGTTTTTATTTCCTTAAAAAAAAATCTCCTTAATCTTCATTCTCTGGGGACTGGTGCTGGCCTTTGCCTTCTCTTTCCTGTTCTTGCAATTATCTCCTCTCTGGTTTCCCTGACTCTACTCTTCCTTCTCCAATTTAATCTTCCCATTCATTCTTAAAAACAAATTTAATCATGTCACTCCTTAAATTTTTCAGTGCTACCAGCTGTAGGATAAAATGCAAACTCTAGCTTGACAAACGAGTACTCTTCATGATATGGTCCTGGTATTTATCCTCAGCCTCATCTCTTCTCACTCTCCCTACCTTTTGTAGTTCTATTCCACACGTTCTAAACTATCTGCAGTTCCTCAAATAGAGCATGCTGTTTATGTACCTGCACCCTTGCGGGTGCCGTTCATTCTGTCTGGGATTCCCTCCTCACCTTATGTGGTGATATAGCAAACTCCTATTTAGTCTTCAAAACCCAGACCAGATGGTTACTTTTGTATGGCATTGTCCCTGCACCCTGTTAACGTATAGGATTTGTAGATCAACAGAATTTATCTATACATTCTCAATGCTATTTCTGTGCCTTACATATACAATTATATTACTAGTTTTCATGTCATATTAAAATTATTTCTTAGCATATCTGTTTCCCCTAACAACAGACTTTGACCTTCTCAAAAGCAGGAGTGTGTGTGTGTGTGTGTGTGTGTGTGTGTGTGTGTGTCTTAGTTTAATGCTGTGCAGAGATATAAAAAGCACCTAAATGAAACATTAAAATGAGCCAAATTGCATTGAATGAAAGGAAATTATTCTAAGGGAGGCTGGTGAAGGCTGGTGATACACATTTACTTTGGAACATCCGACTCCTACCAGGGTACTGTTTAAGTAGAATAATCAAGAGTGTTTAATGTAATGCAAACTATATATCTTGCTGTCGGTAAACTCCAAAGTATGGAGGAGTTATTATGAGTTGAAACATTGAAAATCTCTAGGGTCCCTGAAAGGCAGCTGTAGGTCCAGAAGTTGCTCTCCATTTTCTTACACAGCTACCAAATCCTGTTCCTGTTTCCTGATCTAGGGGGGAAATAAAGACTGAACATGTTGTGTCTGACTCCTTTGAGGGGAAGACACAGATTTGATTAAGGAGTCAACTTTCATATTCTTTTGATAATTAGCAATAACTTGTGACTATGAAGCTAAGCGTCACTCCTGCCCTGAACATGCAAACACGTGTACTTGATTTGCCCCGATATTGTCTTTCATTTCATAGTTTTCCATTTGTGTGCTACCCAGTGGTGTTTGCTGGAGGGGCCACTAACATTTGTCTTTAATGATCTGTGTGCTTGTATGTGTGTTTGTGTGTGTGTGTAAACAAATGTTTTGCTATTTTTCTCTTAGTATCACCTGCAGAAAGGCATGCGTAGAATAAGGTGAGAATATTTAAGAGTAGGAAGGGAGGCACACATGCAAAAAGAATTGATGCATTATAAAAATACAAATAGAAGCTTCTGCGAGTATGTATGAAAGAATGATACACTCTAAATGGAGCATGCAATTTTTGAAAGAATAAAGCTCTAAAATTTGGCTGTTCAGACTATTGTTAATTAGATAATTTAAGTCTAAAAATTAACTACTGAATTTAAACTATTCCTTTATATTTTATATCTGTTGTTGATTTCCTTTGAGAGCAAAATGATCTCACAGTTATTTGATTGCTCTCCACTTTAGTCTGGGTGCTTTGTATAAAATATAATACAGTACAGATGTCAACTCAAGAACTAAATAGCACATATTTCTAAAGAACCATAAAAAATAGGAACAGTACAGAAACAATGGCTCTGTAATTACTGTTTTGCTGTGGAGTGAGGTTAGGCATTTATCCTTGTACAGTCCTGATACACTTACAGTCAGATCTGCCCCTGTGGTCCTTTCCCCTTTGTTGATGAATGCATGGTGCAGGTACCCTGTATGGCCACTACACTATTTGAGGTCATCCTATACTGTTAGCACAAATGGTGTGAACAATAGTTTATATGCCACTTAACTCCTTGGGAAAAACGGTTAACCTTGCTGGAGAGGACAGATCAGTCATGTACAGTTATTAAGGTCTAGAAGGTTTTGTTATGCTCTAAAATACTTTTGTACCACCACAGTCTACTTCTGTATGAGACCTATTTTAGCTGGAAAGCAAAGGAAGGAGAAATCGCCTTTGGAAATTTTACAAAATCTATACAATGAAATAGGTGATGGAAGTTTTTCAAAGATCCATTTCATTAATGACACCTACACTGCAGAGGTGGCAAACATTTTCCCCTTTAGAAACAGACTTTCTAAAAATATGTTAATGAATTAAGAATAAAGCCTTTGTGGATGTAAAGATGCTTTTGAAAATTTTCAGCTTGCTAAAAGGAATTCAATCTGATCACTTTGTTTAAAGATTTCAGAGTCATCTTATTATGTTTTAAGTGACTGCTTTTGCTATGAAATGAAGGGTCCTTATTAAATTTACTCCAGGTCATTACCAGACTTCATTTAAAATTAACTTTCAACCACTGCCCTTAGTAACTATGTATTTTTAATCTTGAGGGTCATCTGATGATGATAGTCTCAAAAGGAATCATCTGTGAATACCTAGGGAGACTCTTCAGCTTTCCCCTGTTTTTAATGAAACCGTAAGGAGATTGCATCGCCTTATTCCTGGTGAGTAAAGGATATGTAGAAAAACAATCATGAATTTATTTTTATATTGTATGGGGCCATGTTTCATGCTTTTTTCTGAAATAAAATAAAATTTCCTTATAATACATTACAGGCACTGAAGATATTTTTTTAAATATTATAAGTGGAAAAGCATGAGATGAGCATCACTTTTTTAAAAGGGTCAGTGTACAGGACTGTAGATAATAAAAAAAAATTTGTTTCTTATGGCCCCAATAAAACACTTATGTTACGTTTTTCTTGTGTGCATTTAAACTAGTAACAAGAAGAAGTGCATTTACATGCCTTTTTCAAACAGTAGAAAAAGAAATCAGTTTACCACCACTGCTATTTAAATTTCTTCTAACTGGCAAAATTAAACCATGTCTCTTTATTTATTTATTGCACTTGTAAAAAGATTAATGGGGATGTGATTCCTTGAGGCTTTTACATATAACCCCTTCACAAAGAACAAAATTATACAGTTTGGCAAATGAACTAAATTAGCTACATTTATTTAAATAATCACTATAGAGAAAACAATAAATCAACAACATTCTGCACAAAAAAAGTGTTTACAGAGTGTCTTGTCATTTGTTTTATCAAGGACACAGACTTTTTGCTCTTAGCTAATCTTGCTTCTAACAGTCTATTATCACATCAACCATTAATGAGAACTTGCAGTAGGAATTTAGCTGAAGCTGAGGAAAGAACAGTAGGAATAACTTCTACCTCTGTCGCCAGCACAGTTACTCTGAAATACATTCTTCTAATAAACATTTTATCAGAGGTTCCTAATAACTTCAGAGACAGTCAAAATGAAATGGCAGAGCTTTGTTAAATCAGGGGAAGAGACGATTTGAATGGTCATAATCGTGCAATTATCTCAGCCTCTGTCTATTTCAAAGGACTCTGTCCATATCTCCATCTATATCAGGAGTAAGTGAGTGCCGGAGCTCTAATGCTGAACCTGTGATATATTCATAAATCAGGACTTTCAGAGCCTGTCACAGGCACCATAATGAGGGTCATTATTCAGGCAGAGTGTCAAAACTACTATCAAAGGGCCTTCTCAGAATTACAATCATTCTGTTTCTTGTTAAATAAGCAATGTAGTACACAAAAATGGCAAACAAGAAGCAGGTCAATTTGATACAGTGTGAGGGCACAGAGATCTCTAGAGTAATTTACCCTCTGGGAATTCTGATGTCTGGTGAGATGAATTATACACACCCTCAAAAAAGATTAATGGTAATAAAACCCCTTGAACATTTTCACCAAAAAGCCCTACAAATTGCTCATAAGCAACTTCAGAAACAAAGCTGGAAAAAAAAGATTAGTTTTTTTGTTGTTAGACCTAAAACTTCTTGCAAAGATAAAAATTATCATCATGGAAAATTGTCAGTAATTGGTGCACCAATAAAATATTATACATTTGAGTAACTTATAGTATTTGGTCATTAAAAAAAGTAAAATTGTAAAACTGGAGAATTTCCTTTCATTTGATCTTAACCTCATCACTACATCCACAAACACTCCTGTAGACTCACACATACACAAGCAGGAACCCACATGTCCCATATATTACACATAAAACCCAAAACATTGCACAATGGAGTAATGTCATAAAGAAACAATCTCCTTTAGTTCATGTTTTTCTAGTAAACACAGTGATATAGTTAAAGATTCAGAAAGTAGGCTTATAAATACTTTCATTTTTTATATATCACAAAGGGAGGAAACAGTCTTTAGAATTATATGGTTATTAAGTATATAAGTACATCTTTCCTCAATTAGCATGCCTATGTTTTATATGCCCTAGTTAGTAAATGCTTTAGCACAACAGACAAGCCATGTTGTAAATTAGAACTAACATAAAAATAGGAGTCTAGGGCTTTTCTGGTGGCACAGTGGTTGAGAGTCCGCCTACAGATGCAGGGGACGCGGGTTCGTGCCCCGGTCTGGGAAGATCCCACATGCCGCGGAGCAGCTGGGCCCGTGAGCCATGGCCGCTGAGCCTGCGCGTCCGGAGCCTGTGCTCTGCAACAGGGGAGGCCACAACAGTGAGAGGCCCGCGTACCGGAAAAAAAAAAAAAAAAGAGTCTAGGTGGACAGGAGTTTAGAGAAATTTTTATATACTTCTGGAGTGAAAATTCATATAATCTTGTTGGAGGATAATTTGATGATGTGAATACAATGTCCTAAAAATATTAATTCAAATCTGAATCCAAAGTTTCACTTGTAGAAAATCATCCAAAGATATAATTATGTGCTAACATAACAATTAGAACTCTACGTATCTCAAGTAAAAGATTGGCTAGGCCAGTTACATTTGAGCCAAATAATAAAATATTATGTATCTCCATTAAAAAGATGCTGTGGAATAATATTTACGATTCTGAGAAAATGTTCACTAAACATTTTTAAACAAATAAAGGAATTTGCGACTAAAATTAGGTATTGGATGATAAATTTTGATATATGAGGTTATTATTTTCTTTTTGCATTTTTCTGCATGTTTCAAATTTCATACAATCAACATATATTACTTTTGCAATAGATAAATATTATAAGTATATTACATGAGTATTTGTTTATATAATAAAGACTTTTTTTTTTGCGGTACGCGAGCCTCTCACTGTTGTGGCCTCTCCCGTTGCGGAGCACAGTCTCCGGACGCGCAGGCTCAGCGGCCATGGCTCACGGGCCCAGCCGCTCCGCGGCATGTGGGATCTTCCCGAACCGGGGCACGAACCCGTGTCCCCTGCATCGGCAGGCGGACTCTCAAACACTGCACCACCAGGGCAGCCCAAAGACATATTTATTTTAAGAGAAAATTTTGGAAGCTAAGTAGTATGATTTTAAAAAACTAAGAAGAAAACACTTTTCTAATAGAAATGAAAAATTTCCTTTTACAACTTTTTCAATGAAATGAACACTTATTAGGAATAAATAGATGCATTTAACATACATTTTTCAATCAGCACTGCTTGCAATCCATGGATCTTCAGTGATTCTACCTTTGGTGTGGACAATAGTCCCTGCTTGATATAAACATTTATAAGAAGATTTTTTTTTTACTTTTTATTGGAGTATAGTTGCTTTACAATGTTGTGTTCGTTTCTACTGTACAGCAAAGTGAATCAGCTATACGTATACATATATCCCCTCTTTTTTGGCTTTCCTTCCCATTTAGGTCACCAACGAGCATTTAGTAGAGTTTCCTGTGCTATACAGTAGGTTCTCATTAGTTATCTATTTTATACATAGTATCAACAGTGTGTATAGGTCAATCCCAAACTCCCAATTCATCCCATCCCCCCCTTTCCCCCTTGGTATACATACGTTTGTTTTCTATGTCTGTGTCTCTATTTCTGCTTTGTAAATAAGATCGTCTATACCAATTTATTCAGATTCCACATATATGTGTTAATATACGATACTTGTTTTTCTCTTTCTGACTTACTTCACTCTGTAAGACAGTCTCTAGGTCCATCCACGTGTGTTTGTATTATGTAATTTTGAAAAAATTCATGTTGAGAGGGAGGGAAGAGGAGATCTTTGAAATACTTGAAAAATTATTTTAATTCTTATGTTTTATCTCCATGTACTTTTGTTGTTGTTTAAACGCAGCAACTCCTGTTAAAAACATAAATCCAGGGCTTCCCTGGTGGCGCAGTGGTTGAGAGTCCGCCTGCCGATGCAGGGGACACGGGTTTGTGCCCCGGTCCGGGAAGATCCCACATGCCGCGGAGCGGCTGGGCACGTGAGCCATGGCAACTGATCCTGCGCGTCCGGAGCCTGTGCTCCGCAACGGGAGAGACCACAACAGTGAGAGGCCCGCGTACCACCAAAAAAAAAAAAACCCATAAATCCAAGGAACCATTTAGTGATTTTTAAATCCTCCACTTTTTTAGCTTTGTGCTAATTGGCTACAAAATGGGATTAAGCACAATCAGATATAGTGGATTTTACAAAAGAAGGCAGAGCATAGACTTAAGGATAGATACGAGCCGTTAACAAATAGTTACGTTTAACCCCTTGAGCTAGTTTGCTAACCAAAAAATAAATTGAAAAATAATTGATCTTCATGTATAAGACACAGAGCTACTTCAAGAGACTTTAAAAACCTTTGGGTTAAGTGCTGGAAGCATTGCTTTTGAAAGAGCACAGACTTCACAATAAGACAAAATAGATTCAAATCCAGGCTTCACCTTAACAGATACATATACCTTGTCCAGACTTACTCTTTAAGTAAATTGGTATCAATGAAATAATCAAAAGCAAACCAATTATGTTCTGGCATCTTTTCCATCTGTTTGGATTTAACTGTTTATTAAATGGTGTTTGCATATGAGCAAATGCTCTTTTGTATGCAGAGGTACTCAATTATTTAGATTATACATTGGAATAAACAATGCAGTGGAAGGACTGCTACCCTTGTAATATAGGACAATTACATTTTCTTGCATAGTTTACAGATTATTAAACTAATATCAATTCGACCCACACTGCCAGTTACTGGATTCTAACCTTTGCCTTCGAGACTTAGCTACTATGAGGGTCTAGTATCTACCCCAACAATTAGCAACCTGTGACAGTCATTTCAAACTATACCAAATTATGCAAATTAGTTTTGGGAAAAGGATTATATGAGAGGAGAACACAAAAATTTAATTTCAATAAAGATCAGAGGTGAGGTTTGTAGCTGCTTGTTGCTCCCAGATATCTGTGGTTAAAAAGAAGTGGGTCGAGCTTCCCTGGTGGCACAGTTGTTGAGAGTCCGCCTGTTGATGCAGGGGACACGGGTTCGTGTCCCGGTCCGGGAAGATCCCACATGCCGCGGAGCGGCTGGGCCCGTGAGCCATGGCCGCTGAGCCTGCGCGTCCGGAGCCTGTGCTCCGCAACGGGAGAGGCCACAACAGTGAGAGGCCTGCATACCGCCAAAAAAAAAAAAAAAAAAAGTGGGTCTTTTGTTCCAGAACGGCTTTCCACACATAAGCAGGTCAGGAGAGGCCTCAGTGTGAGCCTCTCCACACACGGGAATGTCAATTCCACCCCAACTGGGCACCTAGGAACTGCAACTAAGATTTCCTTTGTTAGAAATACCTTGATTTAATTTTCCTGAAAAAGGTGTTAGGTCATTAACACATATGTTCATCATGATGTGTGATATTTACTAACTATAACAAACTATCATGTTTAAAGTCTATCTTCACAGACTTCAATTTTTATAAAGATTACTCAGTGAGGTAACCTTCTTCGTCACACTTCTACATTTTAATTACAAAATTCAAAAGTACTTTTTTAATTACAAAAATAATATTCATGCTGAAAGAAAACAGAGATCCTCCTCTTTCCAGTCCTACCTGCCATTTGTTATAAAATGTTTGGTATGGATTTAGATATTTAACCATGTTTATAAAAGTAGGCATGATTTTTTTAAATCTATATTTTATATAAAATAGAATTAAAGAACTTGAGAGAACAGGAGGTGCAGGTATAGTAAACTGGTGACTTGATTCCTCAGTGTGATTTGCTGGAAAATTTGTTTAAATACACTCCATTTTCATATATCCAATCTGCACCACTTGCTTATGTTTTCCACCTGTCCACGGAAGGCATTTGAGTTAGCTGTTGGAGACCCTTGATAGTTAACCTGTTTTTGTTTTAATAGATAAATTGAGGGTAGGAGAGGTTAAGTCCATACTCAAGATTATACAGCGAGCTAATGGCATTTAGGGGACTAGACTGTGTAGTAAGTCCTTGTGTAGCGCCTTTGCCTCTAATCTCCACCGGTTCTCATGTCATGAATAGGCTGGATTTTTCACATCATATCTCTTTTATGTTTCATTCTAGCATAAAATTCATGCAAATTTGAGAAGTTCTTGTATTAATCTAAAATATGTTCCAACCCTTGCATAAATGTAGAAAGGAAATATGTTTTTGTTCTGATAAACTCTGAGTCATCTCAGATCACAGACCGTATTTATTCATTTTTATATATCCAGTATTGCGACGGTCAGTTTTATGTGTCAACTTGCCTAGGTTGTAAGTATCCAGATAAATCCAATACTAATCTGCTTGTTGCTGTGAAGGTGTCTGTAGATGTGATTAACATCTGCAGTCAGTTGATTTTATGTTAAGGAGATTATCCTGGATAATCTGGGTGGACCTGATCCAGTCAGTTGAAAGGCCTTAATAACAAACCTGAGTTTCCCAGGTAGACTGGAGTGTCAGCTCCTACCCAAGAGTCTTCAGCCTGCCCTTCCTGCCAGCCTACCCTATAGGCACATTGGATTTGCCTAGTCAGACCCCCCCAATCACATAAACTAATTCCTTGAAATAAATAAATTTTATATATATATATATGTAGTTATATATTTTATATATCTCCTACTAGAACTCTGACTGAGAAAAGTAAGTACCTGCTACATAATTCATAAGTGTTCTCTGTTTGCTGAACTGATGGATATATGAATGAGTATGTTATGTTTCTTTAAAAACTATATCTTTTGATTGAATTTTTATCATATTACAAGCATTTTGTTATTTTTCTAATATATTTTAATGCATTAAAATTGATAAACAGGACTCCTTTATGACCTAGGTATCTAATGTCTATTTTATTTCTCTTGTTAGGAAATGCATCTCATCATTTGTCATGAGTAGAGTGGACTAGCTTCCTTAGTTACAGAAATATACAGAGATGGAGAAGACTCTTTAAAAAATAATATTTGTAGGAAGGAGTGTACATTTATATATTCTGTGCTCAGCTGCTGAAGAAGCACCTGTTAAATCTCCCCAGACCATTATGAATCCCTTTTTTAAAATCTCTAGTGCTGTAAATAATGAAATAGCAATATCTTGCAAGCATTGTATTGACTGTAGTATCCCTTTGAAGTGAAGATTTGGCATATGGGTTACTCAGATCCTGTTCTTCCATTAATTAAAATTCTTATATATTTTTTGAGGGAGTGAATATGTTAAAATTTTTTTCCTAGTGACAATTCAATTATATAACTTTGTCATTGATCAACTCTTATAGGAGTAATGACAATGACAGCATAATTACTCCCCCCCCCACACACACACCCCTCCTTCATGGCTAAGAGAAGAAAAAAATATAGAACATGTCTTTTCATACAGTTGATTGAATATAGAGCTTTTTAAAGATCCCAGGGTCAGTTTGGTTCCAACCTACAGAATATATGACTCCAAATAAAACCTTTCCTATATTCACAGGTGAAAGAACAAAAGTCTAGCTGCACAATCAAGTCTTTTACACTACAGCCATTTGCATTTCCAATGAATGTTGACTGCATACCACAGGCAGGTAATGTCAAGGTGACAGGTATGCGGGAGATGATTCTGATTCATAATGCATGTAACTCAAGGTGCACTTGTGCATATCAGACCATATAACACTGTTTATCAGAAATGTTCTGGGACAGCAAAACATTTAGGTAAACAAGGTTTTGTGTAATCAAGGGAGTTACAGGGTAATTGATTCATGTCAGGAGACATAACCTAGATTTAGATGGAAGGTAGTTTTGAATTGAGGATTTTGGAAATGTGGAGCTTTAAATACATAAATGTAGGATTCTCAGATTTCATTAGCAATATTAATGTGTATTTTGGTTTGTATTTTACACACATAAAAATAAGTTATCTGGAATCCTATAGGTAATTCCAGAGACAGTAAAAAAATTTAAAGCATAAATATTCAAGTGTTTGAATAAACTTTGTTTTCAAATATAATTTGTCTTGAAGCTAAATACTGGTTCAAGTGAAAAAAGAATCTACCAGTATCCATCTCACCACAAATAACTCAATTTCATTAGTCTGTCATACAGAGTGAAGTAAGTCAGAAAGAGAAAAACAAATACTGTATGCTAACACATATATATGGAACCTAAAAAAAAAAAATGGTTCTGACGAACCTAGGGGCAGGACAGGAATAAAGACGCAGACGTAGAGAATAGACTTGAGGACACGGGGAGGAGGAAGGGTAAGGTGGGACGAAGTGAGAGAGTGGCATGGACATATATACACTACCAAATGTAAAATCTATAGCTAGTGGGAAGCAGCTGCATAGCACAGGGAGATCAGCTTGGTGCTTTGTGACCACCTAGAGGGGTGGGATAGGGAGGGTGGGAGGGAGATGCAAATGGGAGGGGATATGGGGTTATATGTATATGTATAGCCGATTCACTTTGTTATACAGCAGCAACTTACACAACAATGTAAAGCAATTATACTCCAATAAAGATGTTAAAAACAAAAAATTCAGATCAAAAAAAAAAAAGAATCTACCAGTATGTGGGAATTTGGGCTCTATTTTTGGCTACCCAAATACATGTTTTAATTTTCAAATATTAAAAATAGCTCTGTACGTAACGTAAGTTTTCTACATAATTATTCATTTTGCACTTCAGTTTTTCCTGTATATTCCTGATCCAGCAATAGAGATGGAACCATGTAAATTCTAAGGTATGGTTGATGATTGCTTTACTGTTTGATTTCCTGACAGTTGGGCTTTCTGATCTTCACTATATGCTTCCCTTCATGGGCAAATAATTGTTTATACTATAAGGAACAGTAATCTGTTCTATATTGCTATTACATTAAGAATCATAGACATTGAGTTGGAGATTTACTATTTAGAGTTTAGAAATTTTACTTGAAAGGCTTCCCATGTCCTTTTTGATGTTTAATAAAGCCTCCATAATCCGGCAAAGTGATGAGTCCCTTATCCAGTCTCACAGCTTTTATATCTGCCTTTGAGAGGCTCGTTCATTGAATTCCTTGGCCTCACCTAAGTTGGGTATTGGGGGGTAAATCTTTCTTGGAGGTGACATAGCTTTAGCAGCAGGCAACTTGCTGTTGGGGCAAGTTTGGTGGCCTAGGAATTACTTAGACTACGAATTACAGTCTGTTAGGTCTTAGGGTTTCTTAAATAATATAATTCTCTCTACTATTGAGAAGGTTTCCAGTCTATTTACTTTCTATCAAGTGCATTGGACAATAACCAAAGCCAAATGTCCTGTCTAAATATAAAGTTTATTGATTCCTGTCTCCAAGCCACTGGCCTCAGTGATTTGCCCATCTCTACTTTAATGCACATTCTTTAGTTTAATGGCCTCTGATTTAATGTACTGCTGATTCTTATTTTTAAGGTAAAATATATCATAGCTTCATATTGATTTTTCAATTCAACTTCAGGAATTTAAAGTTTCTTTGATCTTATATATATACCTACTTTCTCATATCTTGAGAAGTCTGGTTCTCAATGAGCTTAGGAATAATAGAATTAAAATATTATCTTATAAAAAATATTATTATATGTGCACAACAACCTCAGAATGACAGTAGAAATGCTGTGACCAATAATATCATTACTGAAAACAGTAAGAATTTGTTACAGTTCTGTATATCCTACTAGGGATGTACAGTCAAATTACTGGGTCTTAAAGTCACTTATAGTTTCTCTTTGTGTGGTTATTCCAGCAACTCAGTATATATTTAGGTTCATTTGTTTTCATTTTCCTTTCAATTTTTAAAAATTGCTGCTTCAGTTAAATTTTATACTAATGTAAACTATTTAGAGAGTTACAAAATTAAATTAACAAAACAGGTACATTCAAAGAAGATAATCTTTTAACATGGTCCCTTTTAACCTATTCTCTTCCTCCTACTTTAGGTGACCAAATTTCATGATTTATCCATTTTTTATACTCAAACACATATTTGTATGCTCCCTTTCTTAGTTAAAATAATTGCATACTATACATTCCTCCACCACCTTGCTTTTAATTACTTATATTCTATATATCACTTCTTAATAGAATATAGAGCATGCTCTTCTATTGTGTGGAGCTACCATAGATAATTCGGTTTCCTATTAAGAGGCATGTGAGTTGTTTTCTTTTTATATTACTAGAAACATTGTGCATATGTATTTTCATATTTTTGTCAGTGTGTCTTTGGGATAGACTCCTGGAAGAAGGACTGACAGCTACCAAAGACACGTTGATAATGTATTCAAATGCCTGTTTCTCACCTTAACCTTGCCAGTATAAATGAATATCAAACTTCTGGATTCATGCCAATATAGTAGCTAAAAAAGATTGGTGTCCCATTGTAGCTTTAATTTTCATTTCTCTTAATTTGTATGAGGTTAAGTCTCTTTTAATACATTTAAGTGGTATTTGTGTTACTTTTCTTGTAATCTGTTCATTCACTAGCTCATTTTATATAGAATTATTTTTTCTCTCTCTGTAAAAACTAAATGTATATTAAAAATATTAACCCTTTGACCATGATATACATTGCAAATATTTTCCCTAGTTTCTCCATTTTTCATTTTTCTTTATTTTGCTTATGATGCCTTTTGCCATGTGGAAGTCTGTAATATGTATAGGTATGTATGTTTGTATATGTAATATGTGAACTACATTATGTATGTGTCTATATATATAATCTTTTATTCTGTATTTTGAGTTATAGTTAGTAAGATGTTTCCTATTCCCACATTAGAGAGGAATTTACCCATGTGTTCTTTTAGTGAACTAGTTTTCTTTTGTGTATTTGCTTTTATGTTTAAATCTCTGATACATTTAGAAATCATCCTTGTGATGGGAGAAATGTATTCATTTAAATTTTTTCTACATGGTTATCCAATTAACCTAATACCACTTATTAAAATTTCATTTCCTTTATACCAATTTGAGAAATACAATTATTATATATTATATGTCTTTATATAATACATATGTATTATATATTAAATTCACACATGCAGTTGTGTTTATTTCTCAGTTTCCTATTTATTACATTTATGTGGTAGCTTTAAAAATAAACCAAATTCTTTGATACTCGCCTCACCTCTCGTAAAAGGTGAAGAAGCTTAATTCCCCAGCCCTTGGGTGAAGGATGGACTTAGGGACTTACTACTAGACAACAGCATATGGCAAAAGTGATGATATGTCACTTTGGAGATTAGGTGATAAAAGACTGTGGCTTCCATCTTGAGTTTGAGTTCTCTCTATATATAAATTAAGAAGAGCTGCCACCTTTACATTGAATATTCCTATTTGAATGCATGATCCCATTTATTCAAAGTCTATTTTTGTGGTTTTTTATGAGTGTTTTCTAGTTTCCTGATAAATGTTTTGTATATTTCTTGTTAAATCTATGTTTCTGTATTTCTTCCTCTTTGCTGTGATAAATGGAGGCTTTTCTTCCATTACTCCCCACCCCATCCTTGTCCTTATCTTCATCCTCCTCCTTCTCCTCTTCTTCTTCCTCTTTCAGTTTTTATATACAAATACCTTTGACTTTTGTATGTTCATTTTGTAACCTGCAGGGGTAAGCAAGCTGTGTGCCCCCTCACCAAAAAAAAAAAAAAACGGAGCCGCAAGAGGGAGGAGATATGGGGATATATGTATAGCTGATTCACTTGTTAAACAGCAGAAACTAACACACCATTGTAAAGCAATTATACTCCAATAAAGATGTTAAAAAATATAAAAAGAAAACGAATAAAAACGGTGTCTGCATTCTAATCCTTGGAATCTGTGAATATGTTAGGTTAAATGAAAAGAGAAATTAAGGCTGCAGATAGAATTAGGTGTTGCTCACCAGCTGACCGTAAATTAGCGAGATGATCCTACTTATACAGGTGTGGCCAATATAATTACAAGAGTCAGGGAAAAGCGGGGGTGGGAGGCAGGGAGAAAATTGTTAGCGAGGTGTGATGTGGGAAAGGTCTGAGTTGCTGTTTCTGGCTTTGAAGATAGACGCGGGCCGCAAGATAAGGAGTAAGAATGGCTTCCAGAAGCTGGGAAAGGCAAGGAAACGGATTTTTCCCTAGAGCCTTCAGAAGGTATGTAGCCTTGCCAACCTTGATTTGAACCTAGTGAGACCCAGAACTGTAAGGTAATACATTTTTGTTGTTTTAAACCTAATATATTTTGGTAATTTGTTACAGCAGCAACAGAAACTAACACGCTTGAAATTTGTTGAATCTTCTTACTGTTTTCAGTGTTTTTTTCTATTGATTCTTTTCGGTTTTTGCATATATTGGGTCGTATCATCTGAAAAGACATGCCAGTTTCAATCTGTATGATTCTGAGTGCTTTGGCTAATATCTTTCAAAACAATGCTATATTATAGTGAATACAGTGGTAATCCTTGTTTGTTCCTGGGTTTACTTTGAAAACCTCTAGTATTTCCACATTAAGGGGCTGACTTTTGGGTTAAACCATGTGTTTTATCATGTTAAGAAATTATCCATCAATTCCAATTTTGTTGGTGTTAAAATTTTTTCAAATGCTTTTCTGCATCCAGGAAGATAACCATATGGGTTTTCATCTTAACTCTGTTAATAAGATGGTGGGATTCTATTCGCAAATATTTTATTAAAGATTTTTATTTTGATATTTAAAAGTGAAATAGATCTGAATTTTATTTTTTGGTTAATGTTTGTGTCATATTGGAATCACTGTTATACTTCCTTTTCAAAATTAATTTGAAAAAAGGGAAAGAACTACTGATATATACTGCAACATGGGTGAAACTGAAAAGCAGTATGCTAAATAAAAAAAGCCAGACACAAAAGGCAACATACTGTATGAATTAATTTATATGAAATGTCTAATAAAGTCAAACCTCTAGAGCTGGAAAGTAAATTAACGGTTGCCTAGGGCTAGAGGTGAGAATGAAGATTGGCTACAAATGTGGATCTTATTGGAGTGATGGAAATGTTCTAAAAGTGGATTGTGGTGATGATAGCACAACTTGGCAATTTACTAAAAATTGTTAACTTTTACATTTAAAACCAAAGTGGGTTTTATGTTATGAAAATTACACTTCAGTGAAGTTGTTAAAGACAATTTTTTTAAAAATTTAAATGTAGTCCTACCAAAACCATGTAGTTGTATTTAATAGGGAAAAAAAATGAAGTTGGATGTTTCCTTCCTTTTCTAGGCTCTGGAATAGTTTAAGTAGCATGGAAATTATCTGATATGTAAATGTTTGGTAGTATATCTAATGGAAATACTGGTCCTGGTGATTTATTGTGTGTATTGGGGGAGGGGATGTGGGGTGGTGTCTTAAATGATTTTCTCTAATTCCTCTATGGTGATTGGCCTGTTCAGATTTTCTATCTCTACTGAGTCAGTTAGGTAAGTAGCATATTTCTTTAAAAAATTCATTTCATTTTGGTTTTAAAGTATATTTACAGGGATATGCAAATGTATTCTTTATCTTAAAAAATTCTTCAGACATTTTCCACTTATTTTTAATTTTTGTGTTTCCTCCCTTTTGTCCTTGATTATGGCAGCTAATAGTCTATTTTGTTGGTCTTATTTCAAACAATGATACATATTTGGATTTGCAAAATGCATCTTGTAGTTGGTTTTTCTGAATGAATTCTCCTTGGTCGTCCTTGAGTTGCAAATTTCAGTAGTTGTTCTCTTCCATTGCTTTGATTTTCTTCTTTGAGGACACCTTATGCATATATTGCATCTTCTTTTCCTATATTGTGTATCAGTGACTTTCTCTCGAAACTTGCTATCCCTTTTGTATCTTTTTACAACGTAATTGGGGTGAGGTGTAATTTATATACTGTAAAGTTCACCCACTTTAAGTGTGCAGTTTCATAATTTTTAGTAAATTTATACAGTTATAGAATAATCACAATAATAATTTATGAACACTTTCATCACCTTATGCTAGAGCATAAAACAAGCCATGATAAATATAAAAGGGATGAAATAATGTAAAGAAAAATCTCTAAGTAAATGAGAATTAAATTAGAAATCAATAACAAAAAAGGTGGGAAATCTCCAAATATTTGAAATCACACAATTTGTTTATAAGTAGCACAAAAATCAAAGAATCATTCACATATGGAATGTTCCACATACTTAGCTTCTTTGAAGTCTTTGTTTGATAAGTACAAAATTTAAGATCAATTAGAAATAGTTTCTAGTGAAGAGTGTATGGATAAAAATTTGCTGTTTCTTTGAATTTCTCCTGATTTTTGGTTGAAATCTAAACAGTTTAGATGAAATGTTACTAACTACAAATTTATTTTCCTGAACATCTTTTTGTTGTTGTTTGGCTTTTTGGGGTGAAGGTGGTTAGAATTTATTTCTGTAACTTGACTAGGCTTACTCCTAGAAATCTTCCTTTTATTGTTTGTGACTGCTGACATGTCTCCTCAATTCTTTTATTCTGATTTTTATTTTTAAGTCTGGCTTCTTAGGCTTTGTCCTGTGACTGCATGGCTTACGAGGCAGTCAGTGATGTAAGCAGAGGTTGTATAAAAAATTGTCCAGTTCGTAAGTCTTCCACCTTCTGTGTTGGATATGTCTTTCAGTTGAAGAGAGCATTCAATGCTCATCCAGTCCTCAAATCTCTCTCTTGACTTTTAATTTCCACTGTATTCCCTTGAGTCTTCTTGGATACGTTCATAGTTTCCTAGTCAGCCAGAGATGTGTACAGAACTTACCTGGTTCTTCTGTATCCTTCTGTGATATTTCTTAAGTTGCTGGCTAGTTTGCCACTCACCCCAATGTAAGTTTTCCCATTTATTTTCTGTGGGAATTTGTTTTGTACTAGAATTGCTATGTTCAGCTGACAGATCTAAGAATTTTAATTTGCTGGCCGAAATTGACTCTGTCTTTTCTGATAGTAAAGCAGCTGGTTTTGCAGCCATCTATATACTCTGGTAAAGCTACAGATCTCAAGCGACCAAACTTGAGGGAGTGCGTGTTATGTATGTGTGGTGGGGGAGTGGTAGTACTTGAAGACAGAAGGGCCTCAAATTACTGCTATTTTAACCAAAGCCCAAGAATTTTTTCAAAAATAAATACTTTTTGATTTGTTTTATATCTTTAGTCTATTTAAATGCCATCAAATAGTTATTTTTGAGACTTTTGTTCTGCTAAATACTTTTTCTTTGCAGAGTGGGTTCACTCACCTCTATATACCACCATAGCCAAAGTACCTCATGTCATTTCTTTGGTTTTAAAAATTTCTCCTTAATCATTTTCGTTTGTCTTCAGATAGCTGTTGTTTATTCACTCTTGTGTTTCTTCTTATGTAACTTTTTTCCTTTGTGAAATGATTTTTAATTTTATTTCAATCTCTTACAGTTTTTTTTCTCTTTCTGAGTATTTCTAATTCTCATTTATGGTGTTCTTTCATGCTTTCTATTTTCATTTGGCTCATTTTGAAATATTTGGTTACAATATTTATCCATTTTTGTGAACATGTTTTTGTAGCATACTTTTATTATCCAAGAGAACATTATTCTCTTATTTCTTACAATGTCGTATGGGATTCCTTTTACATTGTACATTTTTACATAAATTTAGTTTACTTAAACTTTTAGGAAGGATTGGTCAGGATAGTTATTCTATTTTCATGACCTGAGAGATCCTGTTTGGTTGTTTTTGCAAAAAGATCAAAATACTTTCTGAGATTTGCTTCCCTTTCTGTCCTTACTCCTTTTATCTGGACTTGTTCTTTATTTTGCTCTCATTCTTAACAGCTTGCTTAATTTACATTCTAGTCTCAGTTGTGTATCTTTTTTTTATGTGTCTCTGTCTAGGAAAAGAGTTTAGGTATTTGTCTGTCTTTTGTTTTTAGTTTTAAGCATTCATATCCCTAAGATTGCTTCAGCCTTCTCACCTTCTATGAATCCAGTATTCTCATTGCATTAAGTGTGCAGACTTCTCTCAATTGAAGCTACTTTTTCAGATTGGCCTGCCACCCTTTCTAATAAATGCCTGTTGGATACTTCGGTGCTCACTGTTGTCTTTCTTTTCTTTCTCCCACAGAGCTATTAATTCCACAGTGTACTTACAGCTACTGATGTTTTGTCCCCACCTGCTCATATTTTGCTGTTCATGTAGCTGATTTATCACCAAATATTTTGTAAATATTGTCTGTAATAGTTGTTGCTTAATTTTGCCATTCTAGTTGTTCTATTTCTATGGAAGGATTTAGGTAGCTTCAAAAACCATGCTGCAAGAATTCCATTTCAGCTATCACCCAATTAAGCTGTTAATTGACTTAATCTTCCCACAGAAAGCCACTATAAATAATGGTCAAGGGCTTCCCTGGTGGCGCAATGGTTGAGAGTCCGCCTGCCGATGCAGGGGACATGGGTTCGTGCCCCGGTCCGGAAAGATCCCATATGCCGCGGAGCGGCTAGGCCCGTGAGCCATGGCCACTGAGCCTGCGTGTCCGGAGCCTGTGCTCCTCAGTGGGAGAGGCCACAACAGTGAGAGGCCCGCGTACCACAAAAAAAAAAAAAAAAAAAAAAAAAAAAATAATAATAATGGTCAAAATGCAAAAGATAATGACTGAAAGGCACCGAGGGTTTATCAAAAACAGGCAGACTATCAAGGGGAGTGGATACTCCAATGATGGAAACAACAGATTCTTACCCATTTTCTTTAACTTTTAGCCTAAGTGCAGACTAATAGAAATTTTACAGTTTTTATTGTCTGAAAAGATAGAGGACAGATTTTTAGACAACCACCCTCCAGATACTGAGGGAGAAATACCAGAAGAAGAGAGCCAAAGAGCAGAAGTCCCATAGTTGGTATTTCAACCCTGTTTGGATGTCTGGCTGAGCCATAAATCATGAATACACAAGATATACTCTAGCTCGATTTAAAAGAACTAAACTTCCATTTGATATTCTTCTCAGGAGACAGATTTTTTGGGTTGAGTTCAAACAAATAAATGGCCCACTAAAAAAAAAATACATCACCACCTTTTGGAAGACTATAATAGAATCCAAAGTCTGCAAAACATAATGGCAATATGTCCAATATAGTATCCAAAGTTACTAGACAGACAAAGAAGGAAAATATGAATTCTTTTCAAGAGAAAAGATAATAAGGAAAACAATTCTAAATATCTGCATATTGGAATTTGACGTAGGATTTTTAAAAGTTATTATGATTGTGCTCAGGAGCATAAAGGAAAACATGTTCACAATAAATGGGAAGATGAGAAATCTCAGCAGAGAAATAAAAATTCTGTATCTGAAAATAAAAACTCAGTAAATGGCTTTAAAGGCTGTACATAGCATAACAGAAGTAGGAATTAGTGAATTAATACACTTCAATAGAAAATATTCAATCTAAAAAGAGGTAAGAGGTTAAAAAAAAAAAACAGAATCTCAGGGACTCATGAGACCTTACTGAAAGGTTTTCTGTATGTAATTGCAATTCAGAAGAAGATAGTGAATTGGGCAAAAATAATAATAAAAAATAAGGGCTGAAAACTTCCCAAATTTGGTAAAAATGCAAATGCAGGTATTTAAGAGTCTCTGCAAATCCATTCAGGAAAAAGTACAAGAACAACCTCGGAAAGGCACATCATAGTCAAATTTGTGAAAACTAAAAACGAAAAATCTTAAAAACAGAAAGAGTGTGTTGATTTTTTACTTACGAAGGAACCACAATTTACATGTTGTCTGACTTATCAGAAGCTACAGAAGCCAAAAAACAGTGGGAAGCATCATTAAAATACTGATGGTGAAAACTGTCACCCTCCCACTTCTATATCCAACAAAATTATCCTTTCAGAATAAAGGTGAAAGAAAGATATTTTCAGAGAAAAGAAAACTGAGATAATTCACTGCCAGCCGATCTGTACCACAAGAAATGTTAAAGGAAATTCCTGAAGTTGTATAAGCTATATAAAGTTGTATATGATAAGTAATTTATATTCTATTTGTATTACACATAGGAAAAACAGATTTAATTTGCCTCATTTGGAGATCATCTCAAACAGTTCACTTATTTACTAATTATAATGTTAATAGTGTGATTGCTTTACATTTTTAAAATATTTATTTATTTATTTTACTTTTGGCTGCGTTGGGTCTTCCTTGCTGCGTGCGTGCTTTCTCTAGTTGTGGCGAGTGGGGGCTACCCTTTGTTGAGGTGCGCGGGCTTCTCATTGCGGTGACTTCTCTTGTTGCGGAGCATAGGCTCTAGGCACGTGGGGATCAGGAGTTGTGGCTCGCAGGGTCTAGAGCGCAGGCTCAGTAGTTGTGGCTTAGTTGCTTCGCGGCATGTGAGATCTTCCCAGACCAGGGCTCAAACCTGTGTCCCCTGCATTGGCAGGCAGATTCTTAACCATCATGCCACCAGGGAAATCCTCCATTACATTTTTATCAATATGTGCTGTGCATTCTTCTAAGTCTTGTACATTCAGTATCTTATTTAATCCTCCCAATCTATGTCCGAGAATAGGTATTGTTATGCCCATTTTTATAGATGAGGAAAATGAGCTGATTGGTTCAAAGGCTTGTCCAAAGTCAAACTTCTAATTAGAAGTGGTGCCATGATTCTAGACTCACCTCTCTTACTTTTAGTCCTTATTTCTTTGCCTCCATGTTCTAGTACACTTATGCTGATCAGATATTAGCATTGAGGCTAGATATTTATTAAAGGATCATAAAAATCCATTTAGTATTGAAATTGGTAACTGTCCTCTCTCCTTTAACCCCAGATTAGAATACTTAGTCCTTTGTTAGCTTTTTTTCTTTTTCCAGGTATTGGTTAATTAAGGAAGAAAAGTAATAGACTATAATTTCAAAAATATTTTATCAAGTCATAGAATAAAAGCAGAGCCCATAATTTGACTCCATGGAGAAACTATTTTACTGATTGGAGTAGTTAGGCTGAGATTATTAAATACAAATTGAAAATTTTTCCTTGGTCTACTGAATAATAATAGTTACTGGATTTTGACCTTTGTCACTTTTATTTTATAAAAAACATGGATAGGGAAAAAGTGGGATCCAAACCATTAGAATATTCATGAGGAACCTGAGAAATCTCCAAGCTTCTCTGAAATACTTATTCTTATATCTTGCTTCTGGAAGACAGTTTGCACCAACTTCCATTATAAGGTTGTGACTAAAATTTGACAAAATTTTAACTTGACATGGCGTGGAAAATGAAATGCATAATCAGAGTAAAATAAACAAATTATGCTTAATAGAGAATTGCTGAGTTCAGTAATTTAAATCATCAAGTGTTTAAGGAACTTGTGGGTATAGATTTGAGGTTGCTTCAACAAAGGAGACCAGACACATTTTTAGGTTTGATTTCTTATTTACGAGTACTGTGGCAAACTGTTGGTCACCTTCCATATCAATGCACCTGTTTCCTCATAACAGAACCAAATTTTGTTCAGGTATAATGTGGCCATGTGTTTAATGGGATAAATTTTGATAATTTAAGCCAATTCAAAAATTCTGTTTCCCTTCCCAAGAATACTTTTGTTAAAAATATGTGATGCAAGTCTGGTGAATAAAACATAAAAAGATTTTGCTATAATGTGCCTATTCTTAAGGTGTTACTCATCCTTTTAAACCACATATATGACCTCATGATTTGTTTCTACTCACTGGTGAGCTGAGGATAAAACAATCTCCAACTTAGACTATAGTTGACACCTCATGATATGTCATACCAGGTAGAAGTGGGTTGCTATTGAATTGCAACAACTGGGTCACCACTTCAGTTCTGCTCACCAGGTGAGATGGTGTGAGGTCAAGAGCTATAAAAATTACTTGATGGCATCTAGTAATCTAACTTGATGATAATGGATATATATAGAAGGAGGAAAACTGAAGTATTGGTGTCAAGGAAGTTTGGAGAAGAGATTAATGAATGGGGCACTCAAAATGACCCCAAAGCCTGAATTCTTATCAGAAGGATCCCAGTGACCCTCTCTGGATATTCCTCACCTCTTTTAGAAGTGAGTTGACTCAAACACCTCATGAGCAACATCATTAAGAGGTAGAATAAAAGTTATACATGGGCTCAGCAATATGGGTGTCCCTGCACCAAGGATGGCTTCATTGTGGAGTGAGTGAAGTACACAACTTATGGATAATAACCAACACTGAACACCAGTTATGGCCTTGTATGTATCAGGACCTGGTGGGAGGTTAATTATATTGGTCCATTTCATGGTAAAGGGGAAGTAAGTTGTCTTCCCCAGAGGAAACCTGCATTCTCTATTTAAATTTTCTTTCTTTGCTATTCATGCCGGTACTCAAACAACCAAATGTAGACTTCCTGAATGTCTTATGTATTACTAAAATGCTATCCATGTAACATGCCTCCAAACAAGGCACTACCATAAAACAGAAAGAAAATAAGCTATCGGCCATGTGATGTATAACTCTTCAAGGTCCAGCTTAATTCTCACTTATTCCATGAAGTCTTCTTGAATACATGTCTTTGATAATAATTATTACCTTTTCTGAATTCACAGCCCTTACATTTTTATATCATTTAAATTATCTTAGCACTTTCTGTCTTATTCTGTCATTCAGCCTTTCATGTGTATGCTGCTTTATTATTAAATTTAAGCCTTTTAAATAAAATCTTACCTTATTCATTTGCCTTGGTCTACCAGAATATTTTACATATTCAAGATACTAAAAGATTATTTGCTGATGACAACCATATTCATGGAACCTTAAAACTATATGTGATTTTAAAGGGCATGAAACCCCAAGTCCTCAGTAAAATCTCTTTTGTCAGAATGTTTTATTTTTGTAAAAAGATTAGGACTGGCTGAAATAAGTTGAAAACCTCTTTCATTACACAGCCATGGTCCGGGGACAGTGTAAGTTGAGTGGATCCACATATGATCTTATATAACTGTTTCTGTTACTTGCGAATTATATATCAAATGTTTATTTAAAAAGCAGACCAAGTTATTTTTATCTTACCTGTTAAAGAAAAGCAGTTGCTCCTCTTCTTTGTAGCGTGCAATGTTTAGTTCTAATAACATAATAAATTTAAAAGTTTATCTTCCATGTCTACTAGAATGTAAGCTCCATAAGGATAGGAATTCTCCCTCTCTCCCTCTCTGTCTCTCTCTGTCTCTCTCTGTCTCTCTCTCTCTCTCTCTCTCTCTCTCTCTCTCTCTGTCTCTCTCTCTGTCTCTCTCTCTCTTTCTCTCTGTTATATCCCAGTGTTTAGAAAAGTGCCTGTCACAGAATAGGGATTTTATAGATCATTGTTCTTTAGTTGTGTGTGGTTCTAGTCTTTCAATTTAAAAAAAGCACTTATCTAGAAAACCTAATACACAAAACAAAATCAACAAAAAAAGAGATTTTTTTCCATAAGAAAAATCAGAAGCATTCTGAACATTGGGATCCAACTAAGAGGCAGAAATTAGAAGTCATTTTTGTAGATAAAGCCCTGTGTGGGATAGGGGTGTAAATCTCACAGATTTGCTGAATCCAAAAACTGCTTTCAACAGTTCTTCCCTTTTAGTGAACATTATAGAATGTTCTAAATAAATATTCTATGAACCACAGCTAATGTCATAAGCTTATTTAGATAAACCCAAACCTGGTTTTCAACCCTGATGATGGCCTGGCTTTTTAGAGTGATTCTAGTTAGTATTAAATGACTTTTCTAAAAGGCATATGACAGCAGTTTAATTATTAAGGTATCATTGTACTGACAGGTATTGGGCTGACCGAGAGGTCGGTGGTGTCTACTTCATAACCTCATTTCTGAAAGTTGATGATTCTGTATATTCTGTTGTTTTACTTGAAAAGCCACTTGACAGAGGGCTGTTAAAGAGGAGAACTGAGTATTTCCTAACTGAAGTTTTAAGAGAATAATTTCAAGAAATGACCAGTTTCAGTTTGGAGTTCTCAAAAGGGTTTGGTTCACCTTCATCATTGATCTTTCTGTTTGAAGTGTTCATTTACCATCCTGACATAATCTAGGGTTGCACTGCATGATGTTGATGATACTTTTGTCAACGTGAAGAATGCAGTGCCATTGTTACAGAAATTGTACAAGAAACAGAGACCTTAATATGTACCATCTGTTTTACAAAAACGTTCAATGTGGTAATGCATTTGCAAAACCAGAAGCAATATCTCTAAGACATGAAATGAACATATGTTGTCTAAGAGCCTTCAGGCTGACATTGAAAAAGAGAAAAGATAGTACTTCAAGGCAAATACTATCCCAGTAGAAAGACTGCCAGATCCAATATGGTTCAGCCTATTGACAAGTCTCTGGTGAACAACTTCATATAAAGATTTTCACATTGTTATGGGTCATACAGCTCTCTGGCCCATCTTTTCAGCATGGGTAAAGTAGTAGCAAACACCCTCTTTGTCACTCTGGGTACTTTTCTGTTTCAGAGCAACAGATGTTGTCAGAAAAAGTCACACCATACAGTAAAGTGCTTGAATGATTATTTCTAGGGCGGGAGTGAAACTGAAACAGTGTCTTCCAATGAGTGAGCAGATAGTTTTAAAAACAGAGCTGAAAATGCAACCACCGAAAGCTGTACTAAAATACCTAGCTGTTTAGCGTAAATTCAAATTATGAGTTTTATGAGTGGTAGCATATACAATTTTCATATATATATTGACTACTAACTGAAAAATTCTGGCCTCATTTTTCCAGGTACTCTAATCTAAAACTATATTTTACAATGTAAAATTTAAATATATACACACATGAATATTGCAGTATGTACATAGCCATAAGGCTGTATATGTCATATTCGTGTAAGTGCACGTGAGAAGAATTACAGAGGTCAAATGATGGATTATTAAACCCATTAGGAGGAAGGATAGTTAACTAGCTTAACAAGTGTTAGTTTGCTTATATTTCAGTTCCAAAGATTCAATATGGCTTTAAGTTATATTATGCCATAATCAGGCTTAGTTCTTCATAAACATGTCAATATGAAATATAAGCCTTACATTTTAAAAACAGTTGAAAAAATACATCGGTGGACTTGGAGCCAGGAGATCTGGCTTTGAGTCTCCAATCTCCATTTATAAGGTGCATGACCTGAGGGAAGGCTGACCTTGGGTCAGCCTTCAAGACCTCAATTACTTCAACAATAAATAAGGGGGTTGGACTAAATGACCTTTAAGCTTCTTTCCAAATTTAAGAATTCTCATTACAAATAGACAGTCATTATACAGTTTAAAATGGAGGAAAAATTGTTTGAAGTTTAAAGTCGAGATAGTTAACTCATTTATTTTATGTTTAAAACTATACACTGACCTATAGGAAAGTCTGCTTAAAGAAACCACACTTTTTATGGTTTACTAACTTTTTATGTCTATCCGTTTCACAACAGAATTACACACATTTTTGTTCATATTCTTTCTAAATCTCAGGAAAAAACATAAAACCCTTCTTTGTGACTAGTCTGTTAGTTATTGGGCAGGTAAAAGAATGATGCGATGCCCCCTGACCCCATAACAAGCATGCTCCTACGTTTCCAAAGCTTTTTTGTATCTAGAAGTAGTTCTTTGATCACTAATGGAAAGTTAATTTAAAAATAATCTTTATCTTCTATTTAAATGACCTCTCCATGATAGCTCTCATGACCTGCCAAAGAGCCTAGGATTTATTCCAGACGTCCCTGTTGCTGTTCAAGTTATGATCCAAGGATGGCTCTAATCAGGAGACTTCGGCAGGAATTGGGGTGGTATTCTAGGCACCAGGTCCATCCTCTTCTCTCAACCCACCCATCCTTAACATAATAACTCTTTGGATTATGCCTCTCAATAGAGCAGGAAAATTGTTCACTAATTGCTACAGCTAGAACCCAGAAACATATATCAAGTTTCTGAGCTGAGATTTGTAAAGGAAACTTTTCCACACTCTCCGTAATTACTAACTTCTTATTTCCTTATCACACCCTAAATTTAGTCGCTGATCACTATCACCTCCTCATTTTATTACCTACTTTGTTCTATTTATGATATATATTATGCTACCCTGAAGAGTTGCACAGATCAGTGAATTCTCTGGCTACCCTTGAATTTAGAGTTTTATTCGAACTTCTGCCTGGTCTCTTGACCTGTCAACAGTCAGGGGTGGAGCAACAGAAATTCTTCTCTTAGCTCTGGATCAGGGGAAAGCCCCTGATGAAATTCACTTCCAACCAGGCAAAGTTCAAAGGCACTGGCTTGAGTGGTGCATGTGTTTATTCAGGAACATGTGGATCTGATGAGTGCGAGGAGATTGGTGCAGTATGGCTCAGATGCAAGTCATTGAGTATAATTGATTTTTAATGGGCTGGCTACCTGCCAGCAGATGTTCATCAATTAGGTACGCTTTCAAAACCAACACAGCTGCTTATTTCATGCTGACTATCCAGTGGCTGAGGTATTGTTACATAGTGTAAGAAGTCATTTCTGTGTAGGGCGGCCATACGTTCAGTTTGCTCTCAACCAGCCATGATGTAGGCCTATAATTACTAATAGCACCCCCTTTCTCTTTCTCACTGTCCCAGTTTGGACAATAAATCACTTGGGCATCTTACCTATTTGTCATGCCATTCCATACACTGTACGAAGCTAAGTGAGACATAGATCTTGCCCTACAGCAGCGAAATAATTCATATCAGCATCATACACAAAGTAGATCTTACCTCTCAATATCACTAAATTTTAGAGCTGTAAGGACCTTTAGATTGCATTTATTCCAATGCTTCTTAAGATCTGGTTAGTGAATTGGTGAGTTAATTTTTACCAACTTACCTCTGCTTCACCTGCACCTATTTGTGAAGCGTCATCCCAATTTCTTCCCTTCATTCTTCCTTTCTATTTCTCTCTCCTCTTCTAGACAGTATCTGGGGCTGGCTTATTTCCTTGTCTTATTGGTACGATTCATATTGAGAGAGGATTTTTTTCTCCTTTGAATCAGTGTCTCCCCTATGCCACACCGAGGTGATCAAATGACCTCATTGTTCTTCATAAAAGAATAGATAATCCCTTTTAGGCAAAAAAGCAAATAACTCTCCTACAATATTTTGTAAGATAATTTAATTTTATGTCTACAAGGAAGAACACAGTATTATTATAAAAGGATTTTCTACCATCTTAGTCATGTTATTTTATGAGTGTCATAACATATCTTTAAAAGAAGTTAACCTTCTTCATGTTACACTGTGCTATTTTAGATAATTGCCAACTGGATAATTTTGATTAAGGCTGGCCTAGCCTATAGCTATGGAGACAATTTTTTTCCTGAGTCTCCATTGATCTCCAGGAAATATTAATCCTCTACTGGCTGTAAATGCCAATATTTATTTACACTTCTCTTTTTTTTACCATTCTTAAATTTAATTTTTATCAAAGTAGTAGATGTAGAGGTTTTTAAAAATTATATAGTCCTAAATCCTATAATGAAAATCAGCAGAATTGTTCCCAGTGGCAATCACTTTCAAATTTTTTTAGTTATTTCTTTCTGTAATTACCTTTATATTTCTAAATATTGTAATTAATTTGCTCTTTCTTGATTTTTAAATTTTAGTTTTCTTCCTATTTTAGAGGGTTTATAACAATCCTCCACGGCTAACATACCATACTTTCCCTCTCCTCATCCTCCTAATATACTACAATTTTGGTTAATTAAGAAATTGATGTTTGTGTTGTTAGGAATATATAAATATTGCTAAATTTGAAGCTTAACTTGGAAATATAGCTGTTGTTCTGTTGCTCTTTTAGCTTTTGTTTTGTTTGTTCAGTTTTCTGTGTATCTGTCATTTACCTGACGTCTCCAACTTTCTCCCTCACCTGTGTATCTCCTCTCAACTCGCTCAAACACTGTGAAATTTATAAGTTCATTTTTATTTTCATTAAAATATCCTCATGGAGATGTGGTCCTCCTACTCCTAGCTGTAGCCTCAGGAAGAAGGCATTGCTATTGTTGTATTGTTATTTATCTCATCCATTGTTAATGCTGAGAAACCCAGTACGATTCTGATACCTGAATTACCACAGACTTAGTGGCTCAAAACAACGCAAAATTATCCTTGAGTTCTGGAGGACAGAAGTCAGAAATGGATCTCACTGGGCCCAAATCAAGGTGCTGACAGCCTGCATTCCTTTCTGGAGGCTCTAGGGAAGAATCTCCTTCCTTGCCTTTTCTAGCTTCCAGAGGCTGATGCAGTCCTTGGCTTGTGGCCACTCCCTCCATCTTCAGAGCCAGCGATGGCCAGTGGAGTCTTTCTCACATACTGTCACCCTGACAATGACACTTCTGCCACCCACTTCCACATTTACAGACCTTTGTGATTACTTTGGGCCAACCCTAATAACCAGGGTAATCTCCTTATTTTATGGTCAGCTGATTAGCAATCTTAATCCCCTTTGCTGTGTAAACTAACATTGCCAGGTTCCAGTGGAGTAGGACATGAACATCTTTGGGGGGGCTATGATTCTGCCTACCACAGGCTCTGACATGCTGATAGAGGCTATTAAGCATCCAACTTCCTCCTCAACATTTCTACTTAGATATCTAATTGGCATCTCAAACCACATTCAAAACCAAACTCTTGATCTTTGTTCTCCATAAACATGCCCTCCCTTTGATCTTCAATTTTTCAGTAACTAGGCAAGTCAAAAATTGTAATTGCCGAAATAAATTATTGACACCCTAGAATTCAAAACTTCTTCCTACTTCCCCTCCATAATTCCAGTTGCCCAGAACAGCTTTTAGAATATCATAAGTATTAATATTTCATGAATGGTCTGATTTCCCAATTACATGATCACATACATTTTTAAGAATTTTCTATGGTGGTTTATGGTTTTCTGCTTGTTTGATTACCTTTAATTCAGATGATAACTTATTGATTTATAATATATATCTTTAATAAATATTTGTTCTCAATGCAAACTAGGGAATAGGGATTCTTAATTGAAAACAACAGAAATTATTAATTTAAGCAGGCAATAAATTTATTGCAAATATAGGTGGCAAAAAAAAAAAAAAAATCAGCCAGAGGTTTAAAAAAGCAGGTCCTGAAAATAGGACTCAGTGCAGCTACATTATCCATCCTGACCCTGCTGCAACCCTACCTATTATACAAAACAAGGGGGTGGGCATTGGTTTTTCTTTCCTCATCTTTTATGATTTCTAGAATGTTCTTCCTAACAATATTAGTTTTATACTGTATAGCAACCATTCTTAACCTATCCCATTACTAAGTGGGAAAACACAATTAATTGTAAACGAAAATGACACAAAAGATAAATGTACATGATTTGAATTTCATAGAACTTCTGTTTGTTCTTTTAATCTTTAAAATTTTCATAACGTTATAACCAATAACCCCTTATGTTTGCCTTTCCTCTTACACATAAGTTGTGTTGATTACAAAAAGAAGCTGAACATTACATTTGACATTTTTGAAACTTGATGCTTTAAATATCAAATGTTTTGAAAACTGAGATTCCCAATATTCAAATAATTCTCTTGAAATGAAGAGGAAACCAAAGGACAAGATACAGTCCTTCAATCTGTGCAGTTGAAATGCTCTCCGGGTCAGATTACATTTACTCTAAATGGCCAAACAGTGCTGCGCCATCCTAGTTTGCAATGTGTGTGACTCACACAGTTAATAGTAGTGGGTCAAACAGTGGTAACTAATAAGGCTAATAAGACTTATTCTGTGTTGGAGTTAACAAATCCTTTATCAGTACTTCAACCACTCTGCTTATGTGGCGTCATTGTTAAGATTATGCCTTTCATCTATGGAAACCAATCCCTTTCATATACAGTTTCAGCAAGAAGCTTATCAAATGTGTATTAAAGCAGTATTGACTTGTCTAACAATAAAAAGTACAATTAGACTTCCAACACAGAGCATTTCTAATTTGCATAAAATCCTCTCTAACCTATCTATTCCTTTTACTGCAGAATATAACCAAAAGGTTATATTCCATCCATGCGCCAGTAATTACTCTGAAATCACTAGACAGATGTACCTATATAATATTGTTCCATTCTTTATGCAGATCTTAAAACTGAATTTATATGCAAGATATATCAATAGGAAAACACTAGTAAAATCATTAGAAAAAGTGACCAAGCACAATGGATTCCTTTTACGTAATATCACAGAGTGTAATAATTTAAGATAGTTTCTTACTGAGACCCACTGTCTTGATTAAAAAGAAAAGAAAGCTCAAGGATAAGACTAAAGACGTACTTTTCTTTGTTTGTTTGTTTTGTTTTTTTGCGGTACGCGGGCCTCTCACTGTTGTGGCCTCTCCCGCTGCGGAGCACAGGCTCCGGACGCGCAGGCTCAGCGGCCATGGCTCACGGGCCCAGCCGCTCCACGGCATGTGGGATCTTCCAGGACCGGGGCACGAACCCGTGTCCCCCGCATCGGCAGGCGGACTCTCAACCACTGCGCCACCAGGGAAGCCCAAAGACGTACTTTTATGACACCTTTTAATTGCGGCTTCTAATTTACACAATGTATAGTTTTAAAAGACAACTTTTAATCACCAGAAGAGTACTTAGGAACAGACTTTACATAAAAAGTAGGTAAACCAATCTGAAAATTAAGGGATTATTTTAAGAATACCGGAAGTATTTATAATGGGACATTTTTATTTGAGAGTATAGGTTATTCTTTGGCCATGTTGTGATCCTTGTCACATAAATGCATGCCTCTGTTCTGAGAATTTTAATTCCACTTTTTAAAGCAATGGAAACTTGTGTGACTCTTGTGATTCTTGTACTCTTTGGTTTCCTTAAGTGACTCCTAGGAGGAACAGTTCAGAGCGTGGCTGATTCCCTACTTCTTTGCAAAGGTGGCATGAAAATGCTTTGTGACCACCGCTGATGAGCCTTCCCATGGTTGTTGAATAAAGAGCAGCACTGTTCTACCAGGGTAACACAAAATGACATTGCCTCAGGTCATTTCAGGGCATGTCACATCATGTAACACAACATAACCCGATGTAACCTGATCCAACAGGTCAGGTGCCTGTTGCCTATTTGTAGGAAACACTTTTTTATTTCTCCTCCAGAAGAGAGGCCATGTCACCATGTATAATGAAATGTCAATTCTAGCTCTGGGTCCAAGGGATACCAATGGAAATAATTTCCTTCCCAATTATAGTGGACTCTGTTCAGCACTGAGTTACTAAGAGTTCATGTCATTAACAAGAATGTAGTTGTGAAAGTGAGTTGAGGAAATATGCCTTAATTAGCACAAATTTAACAAAAGTTGTAGCAGAGACAAAATGCTGTATTTTTTTTTAATGGCAATAAAAACAGGAAAAAAGAGAAAAAGAGTTAGGAACCAGTAATAGTTAACAAAACAACATTCTTTTACAAAAGAGAATTTTATTTTCTAGGAAAAACAATAAATAAATGACCAAGAAAGTAGGTGTTTTTCTTTAAAAATTACTGTTAACCAAGGTAATTGATGAGAAAGATGCTTGCATTCCTCCATTTCTGAATTTATCAGGTGAAGTTATCCAACGTGCTGTGTGCATGTAGGTATATAAAAGAGGCATGATACCCAGTGCCTACCCTCAGTAGGCTTCCCTGACTGAAGAAACGAAACAAGCATACATTGCACACCTGACATTGAGTAAATGCTAACCTCTAGGCTATTACCTGTAAATCCTAGAGAAATTAGAGAAAGAAAAGAACATTGCCTGGAGTAGGAAAGAAGGCCTCAGGGGTTTGAATTTATTATTACCTGCTTTGAGTTTAATTTTCTAGTCTCACAAGGAAATCCAAGTCTATTAAAAGGTAAAAAAGCATGTAGTTCACTAGGAGTGGTGAACTGTACAAACATCTAACTTGAGTTTAATCTATAAAGGTAAAGGGAACATTCTTTAAAAATATTTCTTAGGCTGGTAACAGAATTAATTTACTCAGAATAAAACTATTGGCTTCATCACTAGAAAATTTGGAATAAAAATTATATAGCAGTACGATAAAAATCTACTTTTAAAATGTTAACACATACTTACTAAAAGAAACACCCATATAACTAGTCCTCTTTAATTATTTAGTTGACATGAACCCTATCTCATTTGGCTCTAGTCTGTTAAATGTTAAAGAACAAGAATTGAGTTAAAAGAACGGCTTAAGGAACCTCCATACTGTTCTTCACAGTGGCTGTATCAATTTACATTCCCACCAACAGTGCAAGAGGGTTCCCTTTTCTCCACACCCTCTCTGTGATGACCTAGATGGGTGTTATGGCGGGGGTGGTGGAGGGAGGTCCAAGAGGGAGGGGATGTATATATACATATAGCTGATTCGCTTGTTGTACAGCGGAAACTAACAACATTGTGAAACAATTATACTCCAATTAAAAAGAAAAACACCATAAGAAAGACATGAAGGAGCTTTTTGTAGGAGATAAGAGTTTCATAATTGTGTTAACTTGAGGGGTGGCATGCTTTCTTCCTGGACCTAGATAGCAAAACAAGAAGGACACGTACAAGGGTTAAATATGGTGAAGGCAGGCTTTTATATTTTTATAAAGTAGTGTTGTTATTTCATAAGTAATACTATACATTTTCCAGATCAGAGATAGAGATAAATGTCATTAGTATATTGTCATCTAAGTCAAATAGGCATCATTTCAGAATTATCCATCACTTCCAATGTTTGTCTCATTATTCTCAACTTTCCTCCATTATTTCACGTAATCAAGATTTGACTGTGCATATATTATAGGTAAAGGACTATAATAAACTAATATATGCATCAAGATCACACCATTAATAAACACAGATGTCAGAATTCAATTCATAATTATATTTGAAAGGACAGCTGGTTTTCAGCTTAAACAAACCTGTGCCTCCAATACAAGTGCGATTTGCTACTACCATAGTATAAAATATTTGAAGTCTAAGATATACTTGCTTTACAGATAGGCTTTCTTGCCTTGTAATAAAACCTAAAAGCTTTAATACAAACAACTATATTTTCACAGTTCAAAAAAAAAAAGAACTATTCAAAGTAATGGAATGTTGTCCTTATTAGCTACCTGTTAGTTTCTCTTTGTTGTGCTAATGTTCACAATGATGGGTACAGTTTTAACCAATTACATAAACAATTTAAATTGACACTGAAGAAAACAAAAATAAAATAATTTTGTGCTGCTTTTCTGCAAGCAACTTGGCACTTAAAGATCATTGAGCTATTCTGAGTCGATTTCTTTGAGCACAAAACTGAGCAGAAGTGCCCAGAAGCTATAAACTATCGCTAAACACCCCTAAGAGGAGATTGGTGGCTCATATTCCACTAAGCTGTTTCAGTGCATGTATCATCTTTGGGGATCACTCTAATTTTTGTTTATTTTTGATCTCTTCTCTGTTTCGTTCTTCTTCCAAAAGGCCCAAAGAGGGAGGTGAATGAAAACTACAGTTGGGAGTAGATCAGGACATCCAGGGTCATCTGACTGTCTAACTCTCTTCTGTCACCAGACATCTCATCTCACATGTAGGACCAATTACCAACGGTTCATGATGGAACTCCAAAGTGGCAGCTCCTGGAACTGAACTAATTATTGATAGTTGCCAAACGAGAACTAAAACAATTCTTAAATGATAATAAAACTAATGAGGTAGAAACTTTACTTCCTCCCCAACTCCACTGCCCTCAGGTGAACTAAGGAGGAGAAATAGCAAATTCCCTTCTATATTTCCACAAAAAGTCTTCTCAGACACCGTAAAACAATGGGAGAATACAAGTAGGTTGTTCTTTTTCTTTGGCTTGGAACTTAGCTCACAAAGAAAGTTCACACTATGTAAAGATTTTCACAGTGATGTATTAACAAGTCTGCAGGATTTGCTCTACTTATACAGGGAAGTCAGATTCGAAAATAAAACTTTTTTCTGTTTGTGGATGCTGTGATGAACATATGGTCAGCACCTGGAATTTATAGAGGCCTTTACCTAATAAAACCTTCTGAGACATTCCAAGAATGACAACAAAGTGATGGCATGGAGCAGAACTGCCAAAGGTAATCTTCTTCACCTTCTGGTTCTTTTAAAGCAGAAAACATAAAACTAACAACTTAGTGCCCCCCAAATGCTTATGAAATGTGCATTAAAGAGGTGGGAGCCCAAGTTCCCTGACAAAGGTGCTATTATATCATGACTGTGAGTGTCTTTCTGGATTGTCTCAGAACTGGTTTATGAGATAGATGACTGATTGGTAAGCATACTATTAAAAAGTAGAGTAGGACAGAGTACAAGATCAAGTTCAAAGTTAGAAAGTTTTACTTAGAATGTTTTTATAATGGAATGCATTAAGTGATAAAACCACATACAACATTGACTTATGATTTTATAAAAATCTATTACATTTAGCTGCAACTTAGGAAAATGTCATTTGCAAGGTGACTCTCAGCTCAGTATAAACTTTAAAACTGAAATTCCCAATCAGGAAAAGAAAAGTTGATGAGATCCAGATTGGAAAAAAAAAAAAAGATTAAGGCATCCGGTTAAGACAGCTTAAGTTTTAAAGAATACAAATGTCTTTACAAATGTAAATCTAAATAATACAGTGAAAATATTTTCTATATTTTGCAACAATATTTTGCAAATAATCAGGTTTTTCTTGAATATAATCACAAAATCAGAAATAACCCCAATCCTGAGCCCCTCTTTACCCTGGTTCAGATCTCAGCTGTTTATAATATCTAAACCAAGATTCAACATACTTTTAATGACATTTCTCCAAGCCTCTCAGCCCTCACACTCTACTTTCCTCCAAGAATCAAAGTCAAATGGGCAGAAGAAAGAGGTTATTTCACCCACAAACATAAAAAATAAACAAACTGACTATTGGTTTTCAGAGTTAAGTGCTATCAGTACCTCTCAGGGACCAAAAACAGAAGAAAGAGAAGCTCTCCCTATTGTAACTCCCTGAAAAATCAGCCCGTTGATACCCTTTACAACTCTCAGACGACAAGCCACAATCAAAGCAAACATACCAAAAAATGTTTCAGCACAGAGAGGAGAAGAAACCACAGCCCAGTCAGAAGAGCTGGACTTGCTATAAAGAAGGTACAGAGGAATCTGCAAGGTAGCTGGGTGTGCATACTAAGGACCGAACAGAAATAGAGACGTGCTCTGTGGTGGCGGAGAAGACTATCTGGGGCATGGGTGATGGGTGTCAAGCGTCACGAGTCGTGATTATGACCTTGTTACTTTTCCTTGGAGTTCTTTTAACGTAGGACTCATGTTTAGAATGATCTTTTACTTCTACCAGAATAGATTTTTTTTTCATCTATTATGGTTTATTCTTTGGCTCAAAAAAAAAAAAAATCCATGAAATTTACCCATTGAGGAAATCACCATTTGGGATATTTAGTTCATTATTGGTGTAGAAGTGTAAAAGCCTCCCTAGTCCAAGAAAAGATGGTTCATTTTTCACTCCCACCCCAATTCTATCTCCTACTCTGGGGAGTAAACAGTGAAATAACTTATAACAGTCTTTCTCCCAATTCGTTGATTGTAATCATTGCTAGATAGCTGATGTCTAAGAAATAAAGCATTTCAGATGAGTCAAGAGCTGAAATTTTGGTTCTCAAAAATGCCATAAGACTCTATAACCTCCTGAGTTTTTAAATGTCTTCCACTACACATGTGTCTTGCATTTAGAATTCCTTTGTTTTATATGTTCTAACTCCTTTGGCTTACGGTTATATACTTGTAACAAAAAAAAACAAAAAGACTTCGTAGCAAGTGCTGAATACTGTTCTTTGGCAAGAATTTAGATCTTTAGCTAACCATTAAAAGTAAGGGGAAAAATAATAGCAAATAGAACCTAAAGCAAAATCATAGCAAAGAGTGACCGACGAATTAGGAGGAGAGTTTGTAGCAAATACTGGTCACAGAAAGCACTAAAATTTCTTAGCTAATGCCAATCATTAAAGTTAATGGAAAATTCAGAGCGACTGCTAATAATTGAAGTCAATAGAGAATTGATAGCACATGCTGATCAGCAATGCTAATGGAAAAATTCTCCACCAAACTGCGCGTTTTCAGATGTCTTCTCAGAATAGCAAAAAGCTGTAAGTGTGAGTTTTGACTCTTATGTTGACATTTGCCGTTTCTTTGTATTCATCAAGTTCATGTGATGTGAAATAGGCGCAGCCTATTGTGGCAGCAGGGGTTTAATTATGACTCCAAATGTATTTGCAAAAGTGTATTCCTTTTGACGTTGGTGCCCCCCAAATGGAAGTAATCACCCGCTAATTGTGCACAGGAGCCCCGAGAGCTGTCTGGCATGATAATCCGGTCTGCAAATTTGGGATTGTGAAAGGCTCCTTTTCTTCTTAGTAAGTATCAAACACCACTAGTTCTCTCAGTGCATAAAGAAATCAGCAATCCCACAGATAACATGCAGTATAAAAATGTAGCCTCTAACTAAACAAACTTTCTGCACACTCTCATAGTCCTACATTTATTCCTGTCATTTCCAATTTGCTGGATAGATTATTGTACTTGCTAAGCTATCCTGTGAGCATGGTGCCCATCCATAATAGCATTCAGACCACAGGAATAGTGTGGGCGAACACGGGACCAGAACTGATGGCATGTCATTAGGTATTGTTTGCCAGCACCTTTTATTACAATTGCGCAGGCTCATTTTCCTGAACTATTCCTGGTTTTGCACATTGCCTCTCCCATCCTAATTCTTATTACACTAGCCTCCATCCTACTTGTGTACTCAAAACTTATTTGTCCTTCAATACCCTGCCTGAATCCCGCCTCTACTATGAGACATTTTCTGATGATCCCCTGATTTCACTTATTTGCATAAGCAAGTGCTCCTTGTCTGTATTGCAGATTTAATAGTCATATTGTCCTGTATTATTTGACATATATTGTTTAAATCTTAGTCCAACCAATATCTCACAAGACAATAAACTCCCTTTAACAAAAGGAGCCTGATATTTTTTTTGTCTGACCCACAGTGCATAAATCTCAACGGCTTCTACAGAAGGAGACAGCATTGGGAAAAAAAAAGTGAGACGACCATTGAAACTAGAGTTAGATATCTAGGTTTTAAGTATTAATTAGCTCTGCCATTTAAAAATCCTGGGAGAGGTTCCAAATTACCTGAGACCCATGAGTATCAGTTTTCTTATGCTGTAAAATGGGAAAATTCCTGGGCAATTCGCCTCACTTGTGGTTGTCAGAAGCAAATGAAATTGCATATGGGAATGGGCTATATTCATACGTGAATGGATAGATTGCAAATATATCTCATTCTTGGAATAAGTGCTTAATATATGTTTGAGTATAGTTTTTATCAATAATATGTCATTTTTGATGAACAGTTTTCAACTACAGTTTTTAGCTTCTGAGGGAAGACAGAATAGAAACTCTCTCTGATATGTAAACTTGAAAAATAATAGAATACAATGTAATAAGTAATGGGAAAATGAAGTGAGAGATGGCAGCAAATTGAGCCAATGACTGTCATGGTGAGATGGTCTGCAGATCTGGAACCTGATGTAGCAAACAGTTCAGCAAGACCAGCATTTTATATTTGTGACCAAAAAGGCTAGTTTAAATATAAATCATTTTTGAGTGTCAGTAAGTTGTATCTCATTAATTGCTCTAAGAAAAACTGTATTTTTCCTTAAGAAACTTCAATCCAAAGAATAGTCCTATAGGATAAATATTTCTGATCTATAACATGTGAAATAGTTCAGATACTAAGCTTAGTAAATCTTGACTTCACACTATATTTTATTTTGACTAAAATACAAATAAGGATAGCTATAAAAACTTCAATTTATACACCACACTGAAATTATAAAGTATAGATTATCTATTGAATGAGAATAAAGTCATAAAAACACAGGAAGTAAAACTGAAAACATTAGCCTCATTTGAATAGGATACAGATCATCATTTACTTACATTTTAATAAATAATATGATCAAGAAAGGAAGAAAATGAAGGAAAAACCAAATAAGGAATTTTTTGATTTGGAGAATGGTAAAAACAGAGAGGTACATAATGGTAGACACAAACTCAACTGCTTTCTGAGATCGGACAAGGTTATGTAAAATGATTGAAATGATAATTTATAGTAAATGGACTAGATGTGGAAAATTGAAGGAAGAATATCTATGAAGAAATGAATTCAAACTTTTGAAATGCCACATGTGCCATGCAAAAACTTCCATTACAAAATACCCATAAATCCTAGATAGCCTATTAGAAACTTAAAAAAAAGAATCATGGCTGGAAAGTTCAAAAGAAAGAAAGGAAAATCTCCAAGAACCAAAAATAAGAAGGAACAGCAAACTAGAGCTGATGCTGGCTGTCTTTGGAGGGTATCCTGAACATGGTGACCCAGAGGCTTGAGTTTTATTTTCAGAAAAGGACAGGCAATAGGACCTTGGACCTGCAAAAGTCAATATTCTGACAAAGGCCCCTCACACTAAACCTTCAGGTTTAAAGCTCTACATACTTAATAAAATGTTAAATTGGAAAAAAAAAAATCATCAGGACAGGGAGATAATAGGAATTCTCTTTGTTTCAACCTGGGCTTAGAGTGGGGCAAAATATTGCCCTGAGAATATAACATTGGAACTGTACCTCTCATGACATCTGGTTAAATTTTATATTACCTGCATGTCCCCAAACTCCTAAGCTTAAGAGTTTACATAAAAAGTGTACCAGGGCCCTACTGAACCCTGTAGCCCATAGCAGAAGCAATACTTTTTGGAGGAATGTGTCTTTATATCAAATACTCCATTGCATATATACTCATAATCGGAAATTACAGAACACCTGACGATCAAACAGCAGACATATCCCAAAGCAGAGTAAGACTCCCAAGAACTTAATAAAACTATTGGGAAAATGCTACCAAAAATGAGTTTAAAATAAATACAGTCTTAAAAATATTCAAAACCATAAGACACTATCAGTAAAGAATAGACATTTTAAATAACCAACTAGAATTTATAGAAAGAAGACAAGCAGCCGTAGGAATTAAAAAATTAAATGTATATATGAAAAATAAATTGGACACAACTGAGAAAACATAGTAAACTAAAAAGTATTTCTGAGCAAGTCAGTCAGAATGCAGCACAGAGAGATAAAGAGAGAAAAAACGTCAAGGAGAAATTGAGACATGAATGCAGAATAAGTCTAGTCCATGCATAAATGCACTTCCTAAAGGAGAGAATATAATGGAAAAGGGGTATCAGCATTATCCCTATACAGAGATGACAGAAATTTTTCCCCAATTAAAAATGTGATTCCTCCAATTTGTGAAGCTTAAGTTCCCAGGAAGAGAAATGAGGGGAGATCAGGTCGGTGCTTTGTGACCACCTAGAGGGGTAGGATAGGCAGGGTGAGGAGGAGACGCAAGAGGAAGGAGATATGGAGATATATGTATATGTATAGCTGATTCACTTTGTTATAGAGCAAAAACTAACACACCGTTGTAAAGCAATTATATGCCGCTAAAGATGTTAAAAAAAACACATCATAATGAAAATACAGAATACCCAGTTCAAAGAGAAGATGTGCAGAATAGACAGAGCTTAACACTAATAGATCCTTGATTAAAGAAGTAAAGAGATTCTTTTCATATTCTTTTCTGTTATGGTTTGTCACAGGATATTGAATATAGTTCCCTGTGCTATACAGTAGGACCTTGTTGTTTATCCATCCTATATATGTTTGCATCTGCTAATCACAAACTCCCAGACCCTCCCTCCCCCCCCATATATATGTATAACTGAGTCACTTTGCTGTACAGCAGAAATTAAACACAACATTTTAAGTCAACTATACTTCAATAAAATTTAAAATGAAGTAAGGGATGAAATTCTGGAAGAAGAAAAGCTCTGGCAAGGAGTTAGAGTTTTATGCTGAGTGTAACTGGAAACCAATTGTACGGTTTTGAAGGGAGTGATGAAATTTAATTTATATTTTAAAAATATTGCTCTGAATATTGTATGGTGTAATAGATTGTAAGGGCATGTCATTTCTTAAGGGCATATCAATGATGGTGGGATGGTAGCAGTGGGAGGAGTTCTCAGATATGGAATCCAGTTTGACAGTAGGCCATCAGTCTTGCCGAAGGACAGAAAGTGAGAGCTGAGGGAAAGGGTAGAGTCAAGGATGGCTGTTATGTTTCTGGCATGAGCAGCTGAGTGTATTGTGCTGCCTTTGTGAAGCTGGAGAACGCTGAGAAAGGGAGATACAGGGGGAGGGGGAATATCAAGACTTTTTGGCCCTTATTGGGTACTTTTATAGGCTGGGAAGAGTTATTAGCACTTGGAGATAGATTAACTCATTTAACCTTGACTACAATCCTGGGGGAAGGCACTGGTATTATCCTCCTTCTAAAGATGAGGAAACTGAGGTATAGAGAAGTTAACTCCCCACTGAAGGTCACACAGCTGTTTGACTTAAAAATCCATACTCTCAAGCAGTATTCTCTCCTGCCTCTTAGGATGTGTCATCCAAGTTGAGATGTGGATTCATGATGTGAAGCTCAAAGAAAGAGGAGATTTTCCTGAAAAAATGTCATGGTAAAGGAGTATAAAAAGTGGGCTAGGACAGTGATTCCCAACGTTTTGTATATTCTTGGTCCATTCTCAAATTCTAAAATATTGGCAGAAAACTTGATGGGACTAAGAGATCAAAGCAAACAATCATATCCTGTTGCAGAGCTGTGTCTCATAGTGCTAATGAAAGTGTCCAAAATCAAAGAACTTTCCTCTGATCTTTCCTCGGCCCTGTGCACAACATAAGCAGAACTCTTTACTGACCTGCAAGGTTCCAAGTCTCTGTGAATGAGGCAGGAGGAAGGTGAAACAGATGTCAGACACTTCCCAACAAGTTCATAAGAATATAAGCTGCATGAGGTCAGGGAGTTTTTTTCTGTACTGTTGCTACTGCATGCTCAATACCTAGAGTGGGATCTCACATATGCTAGGCACTTCATACTTATTAGTTGTTCAAATGATTGAAAGCTGTATCCTGCTCTAACCTCAAATGCCTAACCACTCTCAAAATCCTTACAGACATTGTTATTCAAAACAAACATGCAAACAAAAAAATTCAGTAACACAAGATGCAAGTTATATACATGATCAATATTCACAAACCTGTGAAGATTCGGGGGAATTCATGAGTAGCAATGGGCTAGGTGAATATTATCAAAGTAGGAGATTGTCCTTACCACCCTAAAAACCTGTAAAATGTAGGTTTTGAGGCAATGATCAATCTGTGCTCAAGAAGGCTTCAGAAGAAGTGCTGTGTTTGATTTAGAGCCAATTTTCAACTTAAAAAAAAAAAAGATGTGGATGGATAGAAGGAATAGGGTTGGAAGATAGGGGATTTGGTTTTAATGGGTTTGCGTCTAGAGAAGTAGCCAAAGATGATAGACTTAAGGAGCATAGTTGTGATAACTTTCCTTGAAACTGGTAGATTGAAGAAGCAAAATTGTACCTGAATCCTGATGACATCAACCCCCAGGTTAAGTGCTCAGCACTCAAAGAAAGGGTGTGTTCCTGAGCTCTCCTGGCATCTTTCAAAGGCAATTCTCCCAATCCATGGTTTTTTCCATGGGTCTTGGAGGGTATATTATGAGTCTCATATTCGCTGATCTTTGAACTGGGGAAATTATTTAGATTCCAAAATTCCCTACTCTAAAGCTAACAAAATGTCCAGAGTTTGCTGCGAGGCCTAATGTTCTAAGTACTCTCTAACTTGAAATGTTTCTTAGATCTGGGAGAAAATGCACATTGGAAAGAGTTCTACACAGATGGTTGGAGATAAGATTTGCAATATCCCATATGCCTGCTACTTGGTAGAGTTATAGCAGTAAGTGGTGATGGCAAGTCCAGAGGCTTTGAGTCTTATAACTGGGAAGCCCTGAAGTGATTTTGAAAGAATTTTCCTTCAGTGGCTGAGGGCAGGATTGTGGGGGGCTTGGATTTCTTCCCTTAAGAGGAGTCATATTGATTCAAGATGGCTAAGAAGCTGAGGCCATGGTCTTCAACCCACCTACAGAGTATAACTTCTAAAGAGTAAAAAATACACAATACTATATTATCACATATCATTATCATAACCATTGTACTTTTTCTTTTCTAATGCTGAAATAATTGGCTCTTCTCCATAGCCATTTCTTAATCCTTTAGAGAGATCAACACTGCACCATATTTGTAAGAAAAAAAAGTCAGCAATTGAGCTCTCTGTACAGTTGGTATGTGGATTTCCATTTTCGTGGTGTGTTGGTGATTGCGTGTGTGTGTGTTTGAGGAGGAGTGTGTGTGGATATGGGTACATTTTCATAATGGTCTCAGTTCATATTTTTACATCCTTTGAAGATTTTAGAGAAAGTAAAGCACAAGATAAAATTTAAAAATAATGTTTAAATGACATTTTAACTAAATTTGTTCTCAGTTCACAAATGCTGAGACATTGTTAGGAAAGGATCGCATTCAACCTTTCTAAAGAAATGAACCCAGCTTTGCTATCACTACTTTTCACACTGGTTCCACGTGGGTGGTCTTTTATTTCATAGGGCATATTAATCTCCTGTTATACGTGACAGCCACTACTGTGTGTCATCCCAGTACAGGACAATAAAGTGACTCCAGAGTTTCCTTCTAAACTTAGTGAACAGGCTTCTCTTACTGTGACAAATGTTTATGGATTCTTCTAATTACACGTCTGGTTTAAAACTAAGATACCAAGAGAATACAGTTCTCTTTTGTAAAGTTCCCAAGGTTTTGCTATAATAATCAATTACCATAATGAGTTTTTTTAAAGCTTCCATTCATCATTTTCTTAAAATATATAAACTACTAGGATAAAGATAAATAGCCGTGGCCAGTGTACCCTGAAGCACTCTACCAAAGGTTTCCTTTAAATCAAAATCAACTGGAAAACATGTTGGGTTTTATTGCAAAGTCAATCCTGCTTAGGTAAAAAAAAAAAGAATTATGTAAAACAAAAAAGGAGTAGAAGAAAATCCACGACAAGTTGGCTTCATAATAGGACACTAGGCAATGCATCATTACCACATTCATCCCTGTAGTTCAAATGTGTTTGTTAAATGGGTCCTCTAGCCAGCTCTTGTACTGTTGAAACTAGAAACTAATTCTCTACATGGGCCTTTCCTCACCTATTAACCTATTATCTCCTTCTGTTCTTAGAAAAACAGTACCCAAACTGGGAGTCATTTGACATGTCTTTATCTAAGCCAGAGTTTCTCAACCTTGGTACTATTTCTATTCTGGGAGGTACAATTGTTCTTTGTTTTGTGGGAAGCTATTTTGTGCAGTGTAAGATGTTTAGCAACATCTCTGGCCGCCATCCACCAGATACCAGTAGGAGACACCTCCCTCCCCTAAACTGTGACAACCAAAACTCTCTCCAGACGTTGACAAGTGCCATTGGGGGAGCAAAGACCCCCCTCCCCCCATTTGAGAACAACTGCTCTAGTCTTTCCATAAGCATTCATTGTGAGGGAATTCAATAGAATATTCTGGTAGCATAAAAATGGTATAAAATTGAGAAAACTAGGGCAAAGAAGAGAAAGATGAATAAGCTCGTTGGAGTTTACAAGAAATGAAATTGGTTTAAGATTTGAGTGATGATGGAGGAAATAACCAAGAAGGCATGAAAGGTTTCCTGTGTCATTTAGCCACAGTTGTCCCTTTTTAAATTACTGTTCCTTAAATGTGGACTTTCTATAAGATACAGCCTTCAAACTCTCTGTTCTTCCCCCATCTACGCTCTCCCTTGGTTTTCTTACATTTCGGTTTTTTCTCATCACCTCTAGGAAGATGTTTCAGCCTTCATGTCTCATCCTAACTTAAGATCTGAATTCAGAATAGCAATTTACACTTACACCCTCTATATCCTCTGTGAGACTGCAATTTCTGCTCAAGTTGCTATTCTTCCAGGTTTGGGGCTCTCAAACTTGTGTTCACAGCCATAGAAACAGAAGGATTTTTAAGCAAAATTTTCAAGAAAAATTGTATTGCTTACCCATGGCCTTAGAGCTTGTTTTCATGTTGTTATATCCTACATCCTACCCAATAAGATGGAATAGGTAGTACACAAAGATTTGAGAGAAAAAGCATTTGCATTCAGTCCTAGCTCTGCCATGTTGTAGCAGTACTACGTGGGACAAATCACATTTCTGAGTTCAAATTTCCTGCTGTGTAAAATGAAGCTTCCTCAGAAGGTCCTTATTCAGCTCAAGTAAGATACTATGTGCAGGGCGAGGAGGCAGGAATCTTCCAATAAAATGTCTGACATTTAATGAGAAGTTAATCAAATGTATTGTTTTCCTTTCCGTTATTGCCACTGCTGCTACCCTGCATAAGGTTCCTGATTATATCACTCTGGTCTATCCTTTCTTCCCAACTTGTCTTCCACCCATCAATCCTGTGCCACTTCTCACGATCTCCTACTAACAGTATATGGAATGTTTCTCACACTCTTCTATAGCACTGGCACGCATAGCTTTCCTCCTTTTCTCTCCTCTGCTCTTGTCCTTACTCTCCCTACCTTTAACCTTGTTCTTGCTTTTATTACTCATTGTTGTTTTAATGTGCATTCCTTTAGTTACTAGATATATTGATCGTGTATTAATATCTTCATTAGCCATTTGTATTTATTCATTTGTGAATTGTCAATGATCTGTAATCATTTTTTCTATTTCTGTGTTCTTATTTTTCTCATTGGCTTATAAAAATTATTGATAAATTAAAAATATTAATCCTTGTCTATACACGTTGAAAACATTTTTTTTCAGTTTGTGAATGGTTTCCAAAGAAATGGGGAAAGTAACAAAATGAAAGATAGATAAACTTTACCATATTAAAGTTTTTAAAATGACCCTATTTTACCAGTATTAAAAAAATAAATTTCCTCATATTAAATATATGCATATTTGTGGATACATGGAAGGAGTGAAAAGAACTATAACATATATTAAATGCTAATTCATAGCAATAAGATTGTTGATTTTTATATTTCGTTTCATACATTTTAATTGCTCCAAAATTTCAATTAATTTATAATGCCTTTGTAATCAGAACAAACTAAACAAATATGATTTTAATTGTTTTGTTAAGACAAGTAAGCAAAATTACCTGCAGCTGCAGTTTTTCTTCCTTGAAATTCAGCAAGTTCTCTATACACTGGATACACTTAATAACTATTTCACAATAGTGATGGTAATTTTAAAGTGATCTCTTTACAGTATTATTTTTAATATTTGGGGGCCCTCAATTCATAGGAGGAAAAAACACTCTGACTACACATGTCCTCGGCAAGAGTTTGATTCAAAAAATACTAGGCTGAGAACTAGAAGAATTAGTTTGAATTCTACCTTCATCATGTATTAAAAGCATTTCCTTAGACAAGCCACCAAGATTTTATAGTTCAGTCTTCCCTGTGTAATTAAAGTATCTCTATCTCTTCCTTACCTTTTGGATATGATGGACTCAAGAGAAAAAGGAGAAAGGATTAGAAAGTACTGCCAGGTAGTCTGACATGTTTTATATTAATGTTTATTTGCCTGTAAAACTTTTGTTTTCAAATGAAGTGTGAGATATAATGTCAAATCATCATACATAAGGTGATTCTCCCTTAAAATATTTTATGTGATTACTAACATGAACAACTGTTATCCCTATACTATCATTAGTTATTGACTTCTTGACTTTGAAAATTTCTCATTCATTTTTCCTCTCCCACACATTTCCAAAGAAATATTTTAGACATCCCTATGTAGAAGCTGGAGTTTCAAACAATAACATCTGAGTTGTTCCTAAAAATAAATATGTACCATTCCAACTGACCTTTAAACTGAAGACATCACCTGTATATCTGAAGGAAAGTAAGAGTCATCTTAAAAGATGGGTATAAACTACCAGAGCTACAGTCAACCCCCTCTAACTAGTATCTTTAGCATATCATAGACCTTACAAGACATAATTTTTAGATAAATGATACTTGATTTGGTACTTATTTATGGGGGGAAAATGACTGAGTTGCCTCAAAATAAAATACATCCCATGACAATGACTTATACAGGACATTGAGTTTATGGAAAAAGCAGTGGTCCAGAGAACTAACTTCTTTATTTATGTCAAGGATTTTAAAAATGCTACATTTAATTTTAGTATCATGATGAGCAGTATTCCCCCTGCCTATAAGCCTCATTACACTACACCATGTACAGTATTTGCCTTATTTAACAATTTTTATCAATCATTTAAAAATGGGCGATGCACTCAAAAAGAAAAAAAAGTGAAGACGTGCAATGTACAGCTTCTTAGATCTACAAAAATTTGCACTTAATTGTCAAGAATAATGAAAAATTAAAGCAAAAAGTTTTTTTTTTCTAGTAAATTCTGGGCCCATGATTTGATTCATTCAAAAACCAAAGACAATGACTGTTAATTGCATAAGTAGCTGTAATTCCTATGCACCACAAAAATTTTTCTCTGCTTTTCTTCTTAATAATTGTTTACCTTTTATCTACCTAATTGGATTCATCAAATATATCACCTTCCTGCCACTTTTAGATTCTTCCTTATAATTGCTGCAAGTATTTTATGCTCCCCATTTTTCCATGGTGTGGAGCAGTGTTAATCAAGGATCCCTTTCTAAAGTTTTCTTAAAACGTGAATGTGTAAAGCATGTAAACAAACACGGCAATGATATGGAAAGTTCCACCTCCCCAAGTAATTTCTGGAACAATTAAGGAGAGAAGGAAAAAATTGTGACTCAAAACATTTTGCTTAAATGGAATTCTTCATTTTTCAAAGTATTACTTGTTTCTTTTATTTCACTGTCATATTTTAATTCTTCTCTTTCAGATGTTCATGTTTGAATTTTATTGATATTTACCTCACCCTTGTCCTTATTCATATCATTCATAGCATCTTCTGTTTTAAATTTTTGCTTTATAAACTTTTACTTTTATATTATATATTGTTTCAAAATTATTTTTAAAACACTGACCTCATATTAGATGATATTAGGTGAATAAAACCCCTGGCCCTGTCTCTTATTTTCGTCAAATATTTTAACTTCTCTGGGTCTTAGCACTGCTGCAGTAAAATAAGAATATCTTGGGCTAACTATTAAAATAAGAATTGCCTATGAAAGTGAGAATCTATTTTGTTAAACAGTTAGTTATTACATCTCTTTTCAGTAGAAGGTTTGATTTTGTGATTAATGGAATATTCAAACAATCTCTGTTTTTCTTTTTAATTCATGTATAACATCTCCCTCCACTAGAATATAAGCTAGTTAAAAGAACAGGAGCAGGCTTCCCTGGTGGCGCAGTGGTTGAGAGTTCGCCTGCCGATGCAGGGGACACAGGTTCGTGCCCCGGTCCGGGAAGATCCCACATGCCTCAGAGCGGCTGGGCGCGTGAGCCATGGCCGCTGAGCCTGCGCGTCAGGAGCCTGTGCTCTGCAACGGGAGAGGCCCCAACAGTGAGAGGCCCGCCTACCGCAAAAAAAGAACAGGAGCTGTGTTTCACTCACACTTAAACTCACAGCCTTAGAAAAGTGTTTACAGTATAAGATAGAAGCACAGAAAGAATATACATAATTAAATAACAAACATTATTCACATTTCTAAAATAGCAACTCTCACCAGTTGAAGGAACTTTTCTTGTTTTCATTAAAATATATTAAGAATTGCTTCACTTATATTTAGGAATTCAGGAAAAAAGAATCCCACCATAAGTCAACTTTCTCAGAGATTCTTAAAAGGATAGCTTTTATTTTTTAAAGAATAATTATTCAAATTCATGAATCTTATTATCCCACACTGAAGAGCTATTGGAAAATAAAATAATTTACATGGGTAAGTCATAAAAAGCCATATTAGAGTCCTCTGGGATAATTTTTCAAATTGGTGTACAGTGTTTGAACCATATAATTCTCATTGACCATAATGGGATACTCTTTCAAAACATACCTCCAAGTGTTCTGTCACTGACACTTGTAAGAAAATGGTACACTTTCTTTCCAGACATATAAACATTATCACGCTTATATTAGCATAATTATGAATTTTTTGTACCATTAAAGCTGAGTTTTCCTTATGCTATCACTAGCTTCTTGATAGCATAAAGATCTGATTTTCAATGGATGTTGTTAGGACATTTTTTTTTAAACCATATTTGAATGTGACAAGACAGTATTGTTCTGGTAGGAAAAATTTTATTTTTATATGTACATTTGCATTAGAAATCTTCCACTAAGATATTTATGTCCTTCTGAATACAGCCTTCTAATGTAAAACTCCAGTTTGGGAAAAATATGGCAGTGTGGTGACTTTTTGTTACAAAACAAATATAGTCTCAGCATCTCGATGGCCTACTGTAAATATACGATTTTTAATAAAACAAGAGTAAACATTTCTTTGTCAAAATATATTAGTTACGAGCTGCAATATTCCTGTAGTCTTCAATTTCTTCTAACTATAAGGTGTCCACTGTGCCAGATTATATGATGACTTCACAGTATGGGCAAATGTTCACCAGAAACCATAAGGTGGTTTCTAATAAAGTCAGCTATTACATAATACAAAAAGCTATTACATAGTAATTCATTTCAACAGTTCCAAAATAGAAAATAATTGAAAAAAAATTGAATAGGCTAAATACATTAGTCTCTCTGAAATTTTTTTTTTGCTAGAGGTTAATCAACACTCACAAAGCATTTTATTATCATAGGATCTTAGCAGTAGAAAGATTATCAATGACTTCATAGTCCAACTTTTCCTTTTCCTCCATTTGCAGATGAGTAAATCCAAAGAGAATGGTTATAGTACATTTTCCCTAATTAAAACAAGTCTATTAATCTGTGAATCTAAAACCATCATTTTTACTTTTTAAATCTATTATTATTTTTTTTAGAAGATGTTGGGGGTAGGAGTTTATTAATTAATTAATTTATTGTTGCTGTGTTGGGTCTTCGTTTCTGTGCGAGGGCTCTCTCTAGTTGCGGCAAGCGGGGGCCACTCTTCATCGCGGTGCGCGGGCCTCTCACTATCACGGCCTCTGTTTTTGCGGAGCACAGGCTCCAGACGCGCAGGCTCAGTAGTTGTGGCTCACGGGCCTAGTTGCTCCGCGGCATGTGGCATCCTCCCAGACCAAGGCTCGAACCCGTGTCCCTGCATTAGCAGGCAGATTCTCAACCACTGCGCCACCAGGGAAGCCCCTTAAATCTATTTTTAAAGGTAATTTGTACACAAAGTTTACAGTTTGTGGGTAAGTATAGACCTCACCCACTGCCCCCACCCCCCAAGTGTTTATAAAATGATTAATAGTCCCCCTGAGTTTTGTATTCATAGAGACTGTTCATTTGTTTTTGAGCAAGTGTTATAAAAGATTTCTGCGTACTGGAGAGTCTATTTACAGAGACAATATTTAAGAGACCCGTGTCATAGTCAGAGCTCAGGCAGAGACACAGGAAACTGCCTTTGCAGTCAGCTCTGAGCAGGATAAGACAGATGCCCTTTGATTATTAGTAATCTATTGGGGGCATTTTATCCGCTTGCATCTTTTTTTTTCTTTAACATCTTTATTGGAGTATAATTGCTTTACAATGGTGTGTGAGTTTCTGCTTTATAACAAAGTGACTCAGGTACACATATGTATATATCCCCATATCTCCTCCCTCTTGATCCGCTTGGGTCTTAATAGTTCGCTCAGAGAACTGCTAGCTAGAATCTGGAACTTCTGTGGCTAAGAGCAACTCTCCGCGGTGACTGAGGGAAAAAAATACGTGTGTATGTGGGAGGGCGGGGGTTAAGACAAACGGTTTAAACAGACTGAGGGGTCACGGAGGGACGTGGGTGGTGGGGAGAGAAGGGAACAGGAGAGGCTTGTCTGTCACTGCAAGAGGCAGTCACTAGAGGGACCCCAAGAGTCCAAATAAAAGTTGAATGGATGAGTGAAGTAGAATAGTGGACACGTTTCTGAAACTTCACTCCCACCCCCAACACACACACACAAAAAGACTCTGTGTGGGTTGGAATAGATCACTTGAACCTGAATTAAGGTCATTCTTGTATGTTCTTTTTACATTTTGTGTGAATGCTTGTCTGGCTAGTGGATGGACTATTTCAATTTGGACCATACCATCACTTCTTTCCATGATGAACAGAATTGGAGTTAGGTGCTTGAGGAAAGAACATTATAAGTTATAAGGAAGAGGACCAGTGGAACACAGCTGGTCCAAGAGGAAGCAGAGATCTAGAGTGGACTTATTTTAAGTAAATTCTTTTAACTATATTTGGTGAAGTGTTTTATCCACTTTGGTATTGAAAACTCGTAATAGCATCCCACCCTAAATAATTTAACTTGTTTTATATGCTTATAGTAGTTGTATAATGGGTGGTGTATAGTTATTTCTTGGTGTAGTTCAATAAATCATTTATAAGGAATATTTTTATTATTTTCATGAAATGTATGAGGGCCTATATTATATAGTATATCTTATAAATAATACATGTATATATTATCTACAACTGTCCTATATTATTATACAAATGCCCTCAACTCATAGAATGGGATGAAGCAAATAGCAACTTAGTGTAATAAAAATTTATCAATGGTTATCTTTTTCTAAAAGTGATACTTATTATATAAGCAGACTAAATGTATCATTAATGTTGACCAATTTAGAGCAATTATCTGGACAAATTAACTCAGCATTAAAGGGTTAATCTATAAAGCCTTATGGGAGGATAAAAATACTACCAGGTAGGGTCAACTGTTAGAAGTTCCCTAACACACTTTCCTTTTTCTCCTGGTATTCTATTTCTTGGGTTGTTCCATGGAGAGACAATTATGCATAATAGTTAATGGCATGAGTTATAGAGTATGTTCATGGGTTAAAATCCTGCTTCCACTCCTCATTAGTTGTGTGACTGAACAAGTTCCTTAACCTCTCCAAGCCTAGTGAAATAAGGGTAATAATTGTAGTTCCCTCCTCCATGTAGGCTGCCTACCCCAGTGGGCAGCACTTAGTAAATGCTCCTTAAGGGTCATTATTATTATTATCATACTACTGTTATGACTACTTTGACCCCTGTGTGGATATTTGATATAGTGTTCCCCCATCCCTCTTTATTTACATCCTTAGATTCTCAACCTTGAATTGCTTTGGTGACCTAATTTAGTTCTTACATTCCTGACCTTGCTTCTTTTTATCTTTTGCTTTGTAAGAAAATGATATTTATTTGGCCAAACTCAGACTGACTACCCAACCTTGACTTCTGATACTTGATGATTTACCTTGGTGCTCCTGATCCTATATTACACTCTGACTTTGATTAATTCTGCTATATTAAACAGACAGAAGCGTTCCAAGTCCTTTTGGGTCATACCACTGGCTGGATACAAATATGTTTTATTACATTTTTCATAATTTATATAATAATAGCAACAATAATATATTCTGCCACAGGCCTGGCAGGGAATCTCCAGATAAAAGGTCTCAACAGAGACATTTTTGACATGCCTGTGCCATCAGCTATGATTAGCTCACCCTGAAGAATAATCCCCAAATAGGTCATCAGTTGTCACTAGATTCCTTCATCAGAGATTACGTCCTCAATCCAGCATGCCACCTAGCAAATGCTTAACTTGGAAGCAGAAGACAAAAAGAATGCAATGGCAGAAGACAAAAAAATAAATGTAGTGAGCCCATGCAGATCCATCACTGCTATTGGGAAAGATTTCTCAAAATGATTTCCACAACAATAGCATCTATTCATCTCTGTCTCGAGACCATCCTTTTGTTTGTGGTTCTAGCCACTCTGTATAACCTGCGTATAGAGTCATTACTTTGTAAGAATTCTGCACCATGAGTATTTGGACAAGCATTCACAAGAGCTTTTATACCACCACTTTGTTTTATGAACCTCACAAACTTTCTACTCCAAAGGTGCATGTGTTCTGTGTTTAGTTATGCTTGCTTCCCAGGACCTCAAATCTCTGCAATTACTGCTAGAATGTGTGCTCTGTGTTACAGGTTGATTCTCCAGAGTTTGAGATTGAGATGGGGTACAGGGTGCTTATTAGGGATCAACACCCACAGAAGGGTTGAAGAGAAAGTAGGATTGGGCAGGGGAGAAGTTGAAGTATATCAAAGGCTACCAAAGCCTTGGTCAACCCTAGTATATATGTCCCACCAAGCTGGAAAGGCCTAACCTTTATACTTCTGCCTTTATCAGTCATTGGATGTGGACTACCGCAGGAGAGGTAAACCTTGATCCTGATAGCTGGAGGCTGCCTAAAGACAGCATTCCTAGCATTTGGGTGACAACTGTTCTCTTAAGGATCTAGGCAGTGACTCTCCTTGACCACCACAATGTATTTCATATATATTGGATTTCAGACAACCGACCAATTGTAATTTGATACCTGATACCTGGAACAGGGCATTGTGCATGACATGCTGTATCCAATTGCATATCCCTTCTCATCCCCTCTCCGTACCACTACCACCTCTCCACCCCTTCACCTCACCACCACACTTCCAGGGGAGCTAGAGAGAAGGCTCTGTGCTAATTATCTTGCAAAATTCCTTTATGCAGATGAGAAAGGATGCTGTAAATTTCAAAGTCATATAGTTAGTATAAGGATAAAGCCTGAAACCTGTTGATCCAAGGTCTGGTCTGTAAAACCCATATAATAACCACTGAGCTATATTGCCTCCCCATGAAGTCATTCAAATACTACATCCATAAAAATCAGTATTTTAATCTGGCATGTTTATATATTGACACCACACTTTTTAAATCAGTCTCTCAAAAGGCATGCTCTGTTTTCTAATTTTACTTTTCACTTCCCTGGTTACTCAGCAGAGATTTCCATAGTATATTGCCACATTCATTTTTAAAAAGATATCAGAAGTATATTGCTGGTTAAAAAAAATTTATTTTGGATTGTAAGCAATATTTTGCTGGTAAAAGATGGTATACGTTTCTTAATACTTCAGGTAAATTTGCCCATCTTAAGCACTGTGTTGACTGTACTAAAAAGTCTGTGATCTTTCATATCAATTTCTTGACTGCATATTCCTGGAGAGCAGTCTTCAAAATATATCTTTCTGTAAATTGAAATTCTCCCAATGTAGGTCCATCGTGTAAACCCTTTCTTTCATTCAGATCTTCCTTTTACACATAGCCACCTTCAGTTGTTTTTAGCTGGGTGTATCACAAAGAAAAAGTATAGGGCTTCCCTGGTGGCGCAGTGGTTGAGGGTCCGCCTGCCGACGCAGGGGACACGGGTTCGTGCCCCGGTCCGGGAGGATCCTGCATGCCGCAGAGTGGCTGGGCCCGTGAGCCATGGCCGCTGAGCCCTGCGCATCCGGAGCCTGTGCTCCGCAACGGGAGAGGCCACAACAGTGAGAGGCCCGCGTACTGCAAAAAATAAAAAATAAATAACAATGAAAAAATATAAAGCCAAGTTATGAAACAGCTGTTGCCCTGTCTTTCCCCAGTCTGAACTTATATGGTAGGATCACAGATATGTTCATCTGAAGTGTACTTATGCCCCAGTGGAGATTCTAGCTACAGCTGTGGAAGAACTGCTCTACATTTTCTACAAATGGAAGCCACCCACAAGCCTGCAGTAGAAAAAGCAAGAAGGTTTTTGGCCTTTTCTCCCATTTAAGTAGTAAGATGATTTAGAGAGCAGAAGCCATAGAGGAATTTTTGTAGCAATTAAGGTCTATTTTGTTAAGGAATGATCATAATGTACTCAACTGTAGAACCCTTTGACACATCTTTTGGCAAAGGGACGCATGCACATCTATACATACAAACATGCAAAATGATCTACTTGTCAATTCCCAAGGTTAAGTACTGTTTCTCTGTACTAATGCTTCATGGTATGGGATTGGAACCATTCAGCGCTGCAAGCCAGAAGATCCTGAGACACTAGTTGCTCACTCATTTTATAATTTACAGCGTAGAGTGACATGCAAACGGATTAAAAAAAAGCCTTTGCCGTTTTCTTGATAGTGAAGAACTTTCACATCCAAACAGTTAAGAATTCATCAGCTACCTGTTATCTCCTGTTTCTTCATTGTTTCATATCACTGTCATTAAGCCACTTACTAGCCAAGTTCTTTTTAGTATAAATTTAACACTTTAATCCACCCAATTTTGATTCCTACAGATGATTATTTCTCAAAATACTGTTGAGTGGCATATTCCCTTTCTGCTTTTCGAGTACTCATGGGAATTTCCAGAAAATAAGACAAACACTCTTAGTACAATTACAGTAAAATGTTTAATTAATAGGACGCATCACATTAAACCTATGTAATTTTTTTCCTTTGTGTTGCACCTTTGATCTGAGATTTCCTTCTGGTAGCCATGCTACATAGAACTCTCTTGGATGTGCTAACCATGTTCCTCTCTATTTCTCCCATCAGACCTACGTTCATTACAACATTCTCTTTCTTCCCTTTCTTCACAGGATGTCCTCAGTCTTGGAGGGTCACACTAGTAGTTGTCCAAGGCACAGGAATAGAGTTCTCTGCCACAGTGACCAATCCTTTTCATACTTGAGTTGTGATGTACTCTAGCTATTGATTTTTGAGAATCTATCAATTATCCAGTTGTCGGAACAGACCAAATCACTGAGCTGGATTATTAAAACTGTAGACATGTAGCCCCCACCTCCAAACATATTGAATTGGAATCTCTAGAGATGGAGTCTGGGAATCTACTTTGTAACGAAGTCCTGTAGTGACCCGTGGGCACATGAAAATTTGAAAACCATTGAATCATTGGAGGATGTTTAACCTCTTTTCAGTCTCTGACTCAATATCAAAGAACTCTTGATAATGTAAGAACCCTGGGGACATCTGGTCAATGATGGTGCTGTCAGTAGCTCTTTTGAAGAATGTCTCTGCTCTTAACATTTAATAGTGAAGATAAGATAGAAAAAAGAAAAAAACAGCAACACAAAGCCTGGCTGAAAAGCAAAGCAAACATCGCCTTGGATCAGAAAAGGAAGATAAATTCAAATTGGAAAGGGTGGCTGAATGTAAATGAGTTTGGGACTCCTGAACCAGAAGCTAGCAGTAGGGGTAGGGCCTCAGTTCCTGTGTTCCTGCCCTACTGCTTGAAGCTGGGGATGCCCAGGGCTCTCAGCTCATGAAGAAGGCTAGAATCTAGGCTATCCAAATGATGGTTTTATGCAAATTATGGGCTTAGGGAGGCAGAAATATAAACAACTGTCTTGTGACCAAGAACTAAGCCAAGAGAAAGAAAACCAAAAACTAAATCCAACCAAACCAAACAAACCAAAAAACTCCTCCACAAAATGCCCCTGAAAACCCAAGTTCCAAAACAAATCAAGAAATCTCATGCAAAGGAAGACAGCCAACCCAACCAACAATGGACAAAATCAACAATTAAAACATGAGTTCACTTCAGGTAAAACATAATGTAAAGGGCCAGTGTGACTGAAAAATGGAAGTAAATGGAATATGTTTATGATGCTAATGCCATGGTCCCGGAAAGGGAGATAATCTCTCCCTTTCCCCTCCCATTGCATGTATCCTCCACGTCCTCAGTGACTTCTCAGGGCTCATCTCTCTGTATAACTGTTCTATTAAATCACCTCAACAGAATTCAGAATATTATCCAAGATATGAAAAGGAGAGCATTACTTCATTTTTATAAATAGGCTGAGATGAAAATAACACCTGAAGCTAAAGCTTCATTCTAAGTTTCAAAGAAAAACATCAGAAGTTCTATTTGCTTGTTGGCTTAGTCATTAGTCTCATTTCTTTCTCTTCTCTAAGACTAAGCTTGCATCTTTAATTACATCGTGATGTATAGTGCCCTAAAGTGTTTTGTCCATCATTTGTCTGCAGATGTGGAATAACACTTTAAAACAAGGGTACCCTAAGCTTTCTCACTGCAGAGCCCACATTCTGCATATTGGGCCACCTCCTTTGGAAGTATAAAAGATACAGGAGTTCTTTGATTCCCAACGTGTCATAGTCTACTAAATAGGGTCCAAGAGCAAGTCATGTTTTAAACTGATTGCACAGGATGTGACCAGAAGAAAAACTGGCTGAGGAGCCTTAGCCATTCAGAAGGCAGCAACATGAATTATCCACCGATAAGTGATGTTTTTTCATGTGAGACATAATAACATCGTCTCAGAAAATGATTTTCATGACCTCATACTTGTAAGATATCCAAGAATTATCTTCATGAAGGCCTTGACAAGAAGATAGATAAGGTGACCTGGTCTTGATTCTCACATTAAACATGATAAAAACAAGTGACACAGGATGCGATACATAACAAAATATTTTAGAGCTGCCTAATTTTTAATGAAGACAAATAACAAAATTTAAAAAAAAATTTTTAGGCTCAATCAGTTTTTATCTCAATTTCAAATTCCACCACAAAATCTTCATCTCTGTGATCATTTTAAACTCAATACCTACATTGCATATAAACATATTGCATTATATATGCATTGCATATAAACATATAAACATATTGCATATATTGCTTAGTTCTCAAGTTTGAGAAGATTGTAGACAAATACTTTATCATGATTCATCGTTCAAGTCATGTGGGAAGGGTGAAAAATATTGTAGGCAACCAAAGATTTCCAAGAGCAGATTTTAGAAAGAATAATCTTTTATTTTTTCTTTCTTTTCTTTTATTCTTTGCTTCCTTTCTTCCCCCTTTTGTTCTTTCTGTCATTTGTTATTTAAATATTCACTGAGCAATTCATTCAAACATTCAGTTTTTTACTCTATGCTGTGTGTGCTGATAATATAAAGATAGAAAGGGACAATTTAACCTTGGTGTTGCTTTCAAGAGGATTACACAAAGCACTGTTTGAAAACAGGGGATGCAATAGATTATGCCTGGAGTAGTAAGGAAAGTCTAGTAGAGAATTTAAGGAATTACTTGAAGCCTAGAGGATTAGTACAAGTTTGCCATGCAGGGAAGTAGGGGGAGATTGTTCCAGCATAAAGAGAGAGGTAGTCTGTGAACGGCACACAGGTGTGAAAAAGCATGTGTTTTCAAGCAATTGCAAAGAAGTCATTCTGTTCCTTAGTAATAATACTATCATTGTTAATTTTATGTGTCAAGTTGGCTAGGCTATGAGGCTTAGTTTTTTGGTCAAACTCTAGCCTAGATGTTGTTGTGAAGATGTTTAGTTTTTTTGGTCAAACTCTAGCCTAGATGTTGTTGTGAAGATGTATAGGTGTGAATATCTTCATCCCTGATGTGAGTGGGCTTCACCCAATCAGCTGAGGTGAGGAACAAAAACGGAGGTTCCCTGGAGAAGTTGGAATGCTGGAAATTCTGCCTCAAGACACTAACATAGCAATCCTGCCTGTATTCAGCCTCACAATCTACCTTGCTGATCTGCCCTACAAATTTCAGATTTTCCAGTCTCTACAATCCCATGAGTCAGTTCCTTAAAATCCCAATCTTAATCTCTTTCTCTCTCTCTCTCTCTCTCTCTCTCTCTCTCTCTCTCTCTCTCTCTCCCCTTCACTCCTACTGGTCTGTTCCTCTGGAAAATGATTACTGCTACAAATACTAATACAGAATACTCTCTGTGCTGTGCACACTTTCATGCCTCATTCTATTTACTCATTACAATTGTATAGGTGTGGTAGAGACAGACAGAAATTGAGACTTGCCTAAGGCCAGTCAGTTAGAGATGGAGCTGTGATTTATACCTGGTTTTGTGTGATTCCAAGGCCTTCACTTTTAATTACTACACTGCTTCTTTAGAATATAAATTGTGGGGAAGTGATAAATAATATTTAAAGAGGGGTAATACACTCAGTATGAGAAAGAGTAGTCTTCCTACAAAATGGAAGAGAGATTGGAGACCAAAGAAACTTTTTAAAAATCATGAGTAAGTCTTGTTGATAAAACTGTACAAAGCCCAAATGGTCCCATCTGACATCCTTGTCATTTGACTGCCAAATGGCTTCTCTTCAGCATATCCAGTATGCTTATCTTCTCAAATCATTTGACCTGAATGTTGATTAAATCTAAATCCTCTTTCTTCTTCCTCAATTTCTTCATATTGAAAAATGATATAAAATAAAGGAGGCCATTCTTTTAAAAAAATTTCTTAAAACATTTGTTAAACAATATAAAAGAAAAATGTAAAAGCAGACACTAAGAACAATACAGTAGAAGAGAAAATGGGATATAGGAAATAAAATGAAAAGAACAAAGAAGGATTAAGAATTATTGATACATTCAGAAAAATAATTACAACCAGAGAACTAACAGATGAAATACTTAAAACAATAAAACAGGCTGAAATGGTATGAATGGACCACCAACGTGTGATTTTAGGCAGAGCTGATAAAAACCACCTAAGTTAAAAGGGGATAATAAATCAGTACCTACAGTTAAAAAGGTAATAGGAAGTTTCAAGTGAAAGTAGACGTAATGTCTAGAAAATCTCCCCTACTTTTTTTTTTTAATTGAAGTATAGTTGATATACAATGTTGTGTTAGTTTCAGGTGTAGAGCAAAGTAATTTAATCATTTATATATATATATATTTTTTTTTCTTTCTTTTAGAGTCTTTTCCCTTGTTGGTTATCTATTTTATATATAGTATTGTGTATCTGTTAATCCCAAACTCCTAATTTATCCCTCCTCACCCCTTTCCCCTTTGGTAACCATAAGTTTGTTTTCTAGGTCTATGGGTCTATTTCTGTTTTATATACAAGTTCATATGTATCTTTTTTTTTTAGATTTTACATAGGAGTGATATCATATGATATTTGTCTTTCTCTGTCTGACTTACTTCACTTAGTATGATAATCTCTAGTTGTATCCATGTCACTGCAAATGGCATTATTTCATTCTTTTTTATGGCTGAGTAATATTCCGTTGTATTTTAAATATGTGTGTGTATATATATATATATATATATATATATATATATATATATATACCACATCTTCTTTGTCCATTCATCTGTCAGTGAACATTTAGGTTGCTTCCATGTCTTGGCTATTGTCAACAGTGCTGCAATGAACAATGGAGTTGCACGTATCTTTTTGAATTATGATTTTCTCCAAATATATGCCCAGGAGTGGGATTGCAGGATCATATGGTAGCTCTATTTTTAGTTTTTTAAAGAACTTCCATATTTTTCTCCATAGTGGCTGTACAAATTTACGTTCCCACCAGCAGTGTAGGAGTGTTCCTTTTTCTCCATACCCTTTCCAACAATTATTACTTGTAGACTTTTTGATGATGACCATTCTGACTGGTGTGAGGTGATACCTCATTGTAGTTTTGATTTGCATTTCCCTAATAATTAGTGATGTTGAGCATCTTTTCATGTGTGTTTGTCCATCTGTATGTCTTCTATGGAGAAATGTCTGTTTAGATCTTTGGCCCATTTTTCGAATGGGTTGTTTGTTTTTTGATATTGAGCTGCACCAGTTGTTTGTATATTTTGGAGATTAATGCCTTGTCTGTCAGTCGTGTCATTTGCAAATATTTTCTCCCATTCTGTATGTTGTCTTTTCATTTTGTTTATGGTTTCTTTTGCTATGCAAAAGCTTTGAAGTTTAATTAAGTCCCATTTGTTTATTTTTGTTTTTATTTCCATTACTCTAGGAGATAGATATAAAAAGGTATTGCTAAAAAAAATTTAAAAATAAAGATAAAAAGATACTGCTGAGATTTATGTCAAAGAGTGTTTGCTGTGTTTTCCTCTAGGAGTTTTCTAGTATCCAGTCTTACATTTAGGTCTTTAAGCCATTCTTCAGACATCAAAATGACTATGATTGGCTCAGTGTATGCATGCAAGTGTATGTGTGTGTTTTCAGTAGATATCAACATTAACAAGTAAATAATGACATGTAAAGCAATGAGTTCAGTTCTGCTGAAACATGTCAGTCACAGACTCTGTCCTTCAGGAAGTTATAATTTAGTAAAATACATTCAAGTATAATTATAATACAAGTAAAGTACAATAAATATCCAACGAAAGTTGGAGATAGTATTCTGTTATTAGGAAGAGAGTATCACATGTTCCATATTAAAATATTAGCAAGTAAAGAAGTAGACATGTTAGGTATAATGAAGACATAAGTTTTTTTTGCTCCCTTTTGGTCTGGTTTTGTTGTATACTGCAGTGATTTAGGTGGTTTTAACACAGAGTGGTTTTTACAACAATAAAATATTACTTTATTGAAAATTCATGTTTCTTTTCCCTATGTTATTGCTTCCCAAGCAACAGAAAAGGCTTTGGTGCTTCATATAGCCTAATTCTTTTGATTCCTGTCCATGGCTATCTGTTCTCATCCTTCCTGATTTTCCCTCCTTTCTTCTCACACTCACTTTTTGTTGGCTGTCACTGCCACATTCATTTTCACTCTTCTGTGGCATGGATAGGAAGAAGATGTTACATGCATAGATTCAGAAGGATGTGTTTCAGAGTCCCAGCATCACCATTTATTTACTGTATGACCTTGAACACAGCCTATATGAGATACATGATGATCAGTCTTTGGTCTATATTGTAAGAGCTCTATTAAATTCATTCTTTTAAAATCTTTTGTTGGTTTTGCATTGCACATTGGATAAATTTTCAAGTGATTTAGTACTTTAGTATGAAAATGAATAACTTCTGCAACTTTGTCCTAATGTACCAGTCTTAGTCCACTCAGGCTATTCTAACAGAATACCACAGACTGAGTGGTGTATAAGCAACAGAAACTTATTTCTCACAGTTCTGGAGGCTGAAAGAACAAAATCAAGGCACAGGCGGATTTGGTGTCTGGTGAGTGCCTGACCAGCTTCCTGGTTCATGAATGGCCTTCTTTTCATTGTATCCCCACATGCTGGAAGGGGCAAGGGAGGTCTCTGTGATCTCTTTTGTAAGGGCACTAATTCCATTAATGAGGGCTCCACCTTCATGACCTAATCACCTCCCCTAAGCTTCACCTTCAATAGTATAACTTTGGGGTTTAGGCTTCAACAATGAATTCTGGGGGGAAACAAGCATCCAGTCTATAGCACTACACTTCCAATCATTCCATTCCCCTGGGCCACTTTAACATGAACCTTCTGCTAAATGAAGACTAGTCCATTTATTTTCCCAACATAAATCATTTTCTCCCATCAACTTTGGTTCTTTACCAGATAAACACTGAGAACTTGTGGGGTCAAAAGCTCATGCAACTCGGGAGGTCTTCTTTAAAAAGGAAGGAAGGAAGGAAGGAAGAAAAGGAGGGAGGGAGAAAAATTATGAATACAACATAGAGTACAGGTTTTGGAAGGGACCCACGCCCCTTACACTTCACATACTTCCCAGTAAATCTGCCTCTGCTCATTGCACTCTTTAATTACCTATATCCTTTCCTTTTTCTCTGCTTATTAAATATAATATAACCTACTCTCTGTTCAAATAGTAACTCTTCTTTGAAGACTGGCAATTATTTCAAGCCCGCTGCAATGTTTTTCTCCTCTGAATCCTTCTAGCACTTATTATCTGCACTCCTAATATAGTCTGTATAACATATTGATTTATATATTTAAGTTGACCTGCATATATGATTTTATAAAACGTATAATTTTATTACCAACTCCCTGGGTATTGGTTCTGTCCCAACCCTTGCTCCCAACCCAACTTAGTGTTTTGTATATATAGGTGCTCAGTATCTGTGTAATGATTCATATCAAAGATGATATTTCCAAGATCCTTTTCTCTAGTGAAAAGACAGCACAGATTTTTGTTTTTATTTAAATATATAAATTTATTTAAATTAATAATTAAATTTATTTACATTAATATAAATTTTATTACTGATTTTATTTAAATATAAATTGCTCCAATTATAATTTCAAAGGCACTAAACCCACCCAATTAAAATTAAATATCGCTCTTCTTATTTACATGTTATGGAAAAATGTGTTAAACTGAGTTGGTATGTCTAATAGATTTCTTCTAAAAGTTAATGCTCACGAGAATTATGAGGGGTATCTACCTTACATTTTTGTTACATTTCAATTCATTTATATGAGGATAATTTTGTTAAATTTTTTACTAAACAATCAGCTCAATGCATTTTATAGTTTCCTTTTCTAAAGAAGTCTAACTCTAAAATAGAGTGTTATCCATATGAAAGAGGGTGTATTTCTAAATGAAGTGTCATTAACAGCAGCAGGAAGGAGAGTATTTATGCACCATGTCTTAAACCATCCTTCCTTCATTTGTACTTCTGTTGAAGTATATTTCTTAAGCCCTTGATGTGACTATATCAGCAAAATATAATAAATTAACATGAGTAATCCTCGACTTTTATTATGCTGTATCTTTTCACATGAAAAGCATATAAGTAGGCATGAAATACCATGAATTTTCTACCACTAACTGCATTATATAAAGAGCTGTCGTAGGCATATGAAGTGCTTTTAATCTGAACGAACTTCATTAGCTTTGGATTTAGTTGTGCATTCCGGGTACAAGTTGAAAGCCCTACCTGTTTGCTCAGGCTTTTCTTGGAGTTTGCCTGAGCAACAGGGAGGGATAGCGTGAGATGGAATGGAGGTGGTTTAAGAAATAATTATAAGAAAAAGTGCTTTTGAACACTCAGGGAGGTCTATTGAACACATGATTGAGAACTGATTGAGAATTGTCTTCTGGGAGCTTCTGGTCAGGCCATCAGGGAGTCTTTTCTGCCTCTAGACCATGAGAAGCCCAAGACCAGGCAGGATGAGTGGGAGCATGTGAGGTGCAGTAAGGACCAGAAAGTTGCCCCAACCATCACAACCAGAACAGCTCTTTATCAAGGGTTTACTCTGCATCAGGTGTTATTCTAACTGTTGTACACACCTTATTGTTTAGCCTCACAACAACCCTGTGAAGTAGGTATGGTTATTTTTCTCATTGTACAGATGTCCTACGAAGGCCAGAGAGGTTAAATATCTTCCCCAAGACTGCACAGTTTGGTGCAAACAGAGTAGAGATCGGAAGCCAGACAGTCTGGCTCCACAGACACTCTTAGACACGCTGGTATGCAGAGTGCACAAAATAAATAAATGATAACAAAGAGAAGATTCTATGTTTAAAAAGTTTACATTTTACTGAGGAATGGCTGTTATCTAAAAGTAGAATAATGCATTACTACTAATGTACTACTTAAGAATCGCTTGTAAGTAAAATACAGGGGAATTAAAAGATAAAAGACATAAAAAGATAAAAATAAAGATAAAAGATACTGTCCACATGGAAGACAACAACTCTGCTAACCCACACATGGCCCTGAGGTCTCCCTTAAAAATAAAGCAATGCTAGGCCAAGTACAGGTGGTGTGTGGGTATAGGTGTGTATGTATGTGTGTGGGTGTGGCAATTCCTGTTCTCAAAGAATTCCTAATTAGATAGCGAGTCATTTATGTAAATAAAGAAATATATCACAGATCAGAATAAGAACTGAGATACAGGAGTTGAAGCACAAAGTAGGAAGAGTTTTACCAATGTGATATTCAGGGAGGACTTCCTGGAGGAGGTGATGATTTTAGTCATGGAGGTAGGAGCATGTCACTACACAATGAAGGGAGGAGGAGGAGGACTGCCAGACAGAGGTGAGAGCAGAAGCAAAGTCAAAGAGGTGGATACCCTGGGAGATATTTAGTGAGCTTGATACAGTCCAGTGTAGATGGATGCTATGGTGGGAATGAGAGATAAAAATCCTGCAGGTGGGTAGAGCCAAGCTGTGAAGGTGTTGTAATGCCTTGGTAGGGCATTGGGTCTTTAACTGGAAACTCTGAGCCTTGCCTGTGGTTTTCCTCTCAGAGGGCTGCTTGCTCAGAGAAGTGCTATCAGAAAATTCCTCTTACAGGGGACCAGGAAAGGAGGGAAGGCTAGAGATTGGGGGAACCAGCTCACACATGAACTTATCAGTTTAATGAGATGAAGCAATGGGCTGAACTTAAGAAATGATGGTGTAAATATGGAATCAGATGTTACCTAGCAGCACATCTTTTTCACTTTAAGCACACCGGGGATAAATACAGAGACTCTCACCTTCTATATAGGCCCAATTGAACAAGGGGAAAGGTTCTCCCATTATACTTAACTGACAGTTGGTTCACTTAATGCAATGCAGCATTGTGTCCACACTACTAAAAACTCACCAGCCGATGAAATAAGTTATGATAAGTGAAGTTACATCATTGCTATTCAAATTCTTTGTCAAAGAACAGGTCAGAACCAAAGACACTTTGGCATGCCAGTCTTCAGCACTGGTATTTCTAGTACATCTAAATATTTCTCTGTTATTTTTAGAAAAGGTGACGTCCTTTAAATGACATAATGACCTTATTAGCCCACTGTTTTTAGGATATGTACAAATTTCAACAGTTTTTTGTGATGATTGACAGAGTTATGTATATAGTATATATAGCAGTGTCTGGCATATAGTAAGTGCTAGAAAAGTATGAGCTATTATTATCATTATCATTTTTATTATTAGTAGCAGGGTTAGTGTCCCTGGGCTGGGATATTTGTTCTGATCTAACGCTGCTCCTGTGATCAACTACAGATGTTTGCAAGGTGGCTGGCTATGGTTGTGGACGCAGTGATGACTGTTTATCAGTGGAGCTAAATAGAATCCTCTAGCATCTACCAAGAGTGAGTTAACCACCTTCACAGTACAGAAATCCACAAGCTTGTTTAACAAGTTTATTTTCACAGGTAAACATTTGCAAATATGAATACGACTTTAATTAGAAAAAAAAACAACAGGATGAGGCTACTCAGCACTGTGATCCACAATAAAAGCAGATCCCGCTGTCTTCAAGCCAGTGGGTGTTATTCTTGCAGAAGAACCCCAGGACCATGCCCTTAATTAGCTAATTATTTAGAAATTAGAAAGGAATCACTTAACAAGGAACACACACCCCACGATACAAATGACATGAGTGGTGAGTACATTTACTTTCAAGAATTCATAAAGAGTGTCAATGAACTACATATGGTACTCATGTGTAATTAAAAACAAATTACAGTGTAGAGAAACATTATACATGCTAGTGAATTAATCTTCTCAATTAAACCAAAAATTCTCCCAAAATTTTTGATAGAAAACATATGTATTTTCTGCATAAAATATGGAAATGATTTCTCTCTGACTCAGTGTTTGTTTAAAAGAATAAACAAGATGGCAGCATTATATGGGGAATATTTCACTGACTCTGGTGAACAATAAGACCTTGGACAACAACAGAAAACAACCTCCTTCTCGTTTGTTTTGGCAATTTTTCCCTCTGCTAATTAAACAGGGTAAAAATAACCTATCATGACTAGTGTTCCTGCCATTTTTAGAGTTTTCTGTACAATAATAAATATGACATTCCAGACATATAACAAAAACAGAATCACTTAGATTTATGAAGTACTCTCCCAAGTTTCCTTGCAAAAGAGAAAAAAATCCTAAACCTGGTGGGTTATGCCCTCATACTAAAACAATCACAGTTTATGCTCTGTGAAGCTCATGGTAAACCTCAATGAACAATTAAATACTGCAAACCTGACTGTTAAAGAGTAAGTATGACTATAACTGAGTAACAAGGATAATACTCCAGGGAAAAATAGAACAGATCTCCAGATCAACTATGTGATACTAAGTGATTCTATTTGAACCTCATTTTAGTAATTTTGACATCCTCAGTGCTGTCATGCACTTAACTGTTTGCTTGCTTAGCTAGTCACTCATTTCGTAATCTTTACTGCTACTCTCTTCCAAAAAAGTAACCCAGGTAACCTGTAGAGATACAAAAAAGAAAATATGAAAATAAGAGAAAGTTGATAGGATAGTAGGAAAAATCAGGATAAATGATATAAAGCCAAGTGTAAATTAATGTCCAAATACTCAATATAATTTCTCACATACCCTATTAGAAATTGGCTACACATTTGTCTTTGAGTGTCCTAGTCATCAACCCAAAGATAGAAACACTGTCAGTTACTTAATACACAATTTAAAAAATGAAAACAGGCATGATGCCTCATTGAAGACAGATGAAATTTCTGTCCTAGGTTTTCATGTACAGGAAGAAACCATGTAGTATAGCAACAATGAGCCAAGGTATAAAAGTAGCCAATCAATGTTTACAATGTGCTACCAACATCCTAATAATAAATCTAAAGGCAGGGTCTCTCTGACTTTCTTAAATGCTTCAATATGGCCTGCTGGCATAAGTCTAGATACCGATCAAAATAATCTGGTTTAGCTTTCCATGACCTAGATTATTCCAAGGATATCACTTGGATTAAGAAAGCAAAATACATTAACTAGTGGCTTTTAAAGTGTGGTCCCTAGACCAGCAGCATCAGCATCACTGGGAACTTATTAGAAACACAAATTCTTGGGTTCCACCCCAGACGTTCTGAATCTGAAACTCTGGGAGTGAGACCCAGCAATTAATCAATTAAATTTCACATTGGAAAAAGATAACAAGGTGAATTTATCGTTGAAAAGTGAAAATAAAACACATTTACACAAGATATACCTTTCAGTGTTTCTGAAGTATATATCATGAAATGAATGACTTGGTCAAAGGAAACTGAATGAACAGAGGAAAGAATTCATGAATTTAGAGGATGTTTTGGTAAAGAGTTGTTATTTTAGGAAATCTTAAGTACTTAGTAGAGAAGGTGAGAAATGGAGTGATTAAAGGGGTGAAGGGGGACAGATTAGGTTACTCATAACAAAAATATGTGATCTTGGGGATAACTGGTTCTGCTTTTACATGCAACAAAAATATCCAACACTAAAAGACATATTTTAAATATTGCATCTGCATGACCATAGCAGAGTCAGTAGTGACTGAAATATTGTAAAGTGTGCTTCATCAGATAGAGTGTGTTGATTTGGGGTTCCAAATGTTCAAAGGAATAAGAAGACCAGTCACAGAGTTTCAGATACATTGCATTGCTTAGTTAAATATATATATATGTATGAATTATATATAAAAATATACATTGTGTATTTAATTATATATTATATAATTATATGAATATATTGAATTTAAACTATAAAATTCAAACATAAGTGCTATGAACTGAATTGCATACCCCTAAAATTTATATGTTCAAGCCCTAAACCCCAAATATGATGATATTTGGAAGTGAGACATTTGGGAGGTAATTAGATTTAGATGAGGTCATGAGGATGGGACCCTCATGATGGGATTAGTGCCTTTATAAGAAGAGACACAGAGAGCTTGCACTCTCTCAACCTCCCCACCCCATCCCACCCCTCCCCCACCATGTGGGGAAACAGCAAGAAGACATTTGTCTACAAGCCAGGAGGAGAGCTCTTACCAGAAACTGTACTGACACCTCCATCTTGGACTTCTAGCCTGCAAAACTATGAGGTCATAAATATCTGTTGTTTAAGCTAAGCAGATTATTGTATTTTATTATGGCAGCCTGAGATGACTAAGACAGTAAGTTTGAAACAACTTTTTAGTCCTTTAGAATTTAGAAAGAATTTTTAGTTCTTTAGAGATTTATGACATAACCTTCAAATTACTAGTTTCTAATAATTTAAGTAATTATTGGAAGCTCTGTTTCAGACAGTAAGGCACACTAGATGTTCTGCCAGGTCTTCTTCGCATTGTGAAATAACTAGACCTTGCATAAAATAAAGCATTTGACTCATGGGTCAGATTTGACAGGTGACAGGTTGCCAATCCCTGCTATGTAACAATGAAAACTAGTGATTATATATATAGTATATCATTTTTGTAAGACTCAAAAGCAAACAAATCTAAGTAACATGTTGTTGTGATAAAACTATTTTTAAAAGACTTAGAAAGATAAACACAAAATTCAGTATAATAATTACATCTGGGGAAGGAAGAGGAATGAAAACAGAAGTAGTTGAAACACTATTAATAATACTCTAGCTCTTAAATTGGGTGGTAGAATCATGGGGGTCATGATTCTTTTGTTTAATATTTTTTTGTTTCAAATTTTAAACAATGAAAACATCAGTGCATCCCTAAATGATTTAATTTTATGGAAGTTAATTTGTTTTTAGTAGTTAGGTCAGTGACTCTCCATGACATCATATTTTTCACCACTGAAGAACCAGTGGTGAATGAAGACTTTCAGGGGAAATAAATGAATAAATTAATTCAGACAGACTTACATGAGCAATTATAAATTTCTTTCACATATATAAATATTGTATATATACATATTGCCATAAAAATTTAAAATTTGAAATACTGGATAAAGTAATCTATTTCCTGAAGTTTAAAACAGGTCATAAGATTATGTTTATATGATTCAAAGACAAAGGCTCAATGGCTATATTGTATAGCAGGAATAGTTATAATATCTGTCAACTGTATGTATATATTTTCTAAATATACACGTTATGCAAAGAAATTATAAAACCTCAAAACTATAGTTTTCCTAAAATAAATATGGCATTGTGTACAGGGTGTTGGCCTGGTGCTAAGTAATTATGGGAAATAAAGTGAATGTGATCTTTAAGTTATACAGGCTTATATCAGGTTTCTGCAAAAAACATAAAATTCCTCTTTCTAAGGGTCTGCAGGGGAAACACAGAATATTAATTTCATGGAGTTCCATTCCAGTATTTCTGTAAGAATTATATGTCTGGATAAGGCAGCCACTACATACTAGCACTAATATAGTTGAAAACATTGCATGAATTGAATAAGAATATTTCCATCCAAAAAGTGCCAAATAACAGATCATCTCAAGTGAATGGAGAAAGGTATAATTATGGGTGCATTTAATACCTGTAATGAATTCAACTTTGAAAGCTTTCCATCGTTTATACGTCATATACTGGTTATAAATAAAACTTTAAAAGGTATAGCACAAAGAGAACATTAAAACTTCAAAGATTTTATACACACACACATATACTGTATTTGTTATGTTGCAATGACATACTATATTATTCAGTTATGTGAGATCTCAGCTGCCAAGCAAAACATATTTGTCCAATCTGAAACTATAGATTTTTCTTTTCTTTTCTGTTCAAATTATTTAGATTTAAGCTAGCATTTATAACTATCAAAGCCTAATGGATGATCAGACAAAGACTTAGAAAAAATATTCATATAAGTTAAAAATATGAGTTTTTGAGGAAAAAATCACCACTCTATAATAAATTGAGGTGCTAAAAAGATTTCATGGAATAAGTAAAGTAATACTACTTAATGTTATTCAGATAAACTGAACATATTTCATGAGCAATGTTTTAACTTTAAAAAATTTGTAAAAATAAACTTTGGAGCAGTGTTGTAGATCCCGAAAGACAAATTTTTTAAAGTTTAAGTGCCAATGATATTTAAGAGTTGGAATGAAAAGCATGGTAGGTGTCTTTCAAGTTATGATAACAATCTCTGTAATAGACCCTGAATTTTCAGCCATCTTAATGGATTTGCCCATTATTGATTACGTTGGTCATTGCCAAGAATATTAAAGTAAATAGACCTTTTATGTATTTATTCACCACTCACTAAAAAGCAGATCTAGCAATTACATATTAAGTGCTTAGAATGTATTAGTCCCAGAAGGTAAAAAGATAAATCACATAATCTTGAGAATCATATCGTCTAATGAAAGAATATGTTTTTAAAACTTAATTGGCTTTCATTTTAGTGATAAACACAAAACTATGATTTCTGTTAGAAACACTTTTATGTTGAAATATTGTTTTACCTCCTTAATAGCTGTTTCATTTTCCCCACCTTTTCCAACCAAGATCACCAAGATGCCACTTCATTTATCATACCTCGACCAATTTATATTGTTTTCTTTTTATGGCTATATTTATAGCATATATGTCTATTTATGATATATAATACTTTATTTAGAAAATTTATGTATGCTCAATGAAGAGAAGTGGTGAACAGTAAAGTACACAAATAACAGTAATATCATCTAGATTTCTACCACAAGTAAATGATCTCTGCTAATATATTTTCATAGCTTCCTCCAGACACAGATTCAGATACAGGTATGGGTCTGGGAATGAGTCTATGTCACTAAGTAAATGGAAGTGTGTGAAGAGGCAGGAAAGGATATTCTTGCATGCCTGAGAAAAAATGACCACTGGTTAAAAGGCAGCACTTAAAGAAAGTACAAATGCTGAAGAAGAATATATGGACGTTTGGAGGTCCTGGGCATGGTGATTATAACCATTTCCTAGCACTTTGCTACTCCAAACATGGTCCACAGACCAGGAATGTTAGCATCACCTGGGAACTTGTCAGAAATGCAGACTCTCGTGTCTCACCCTATACTTACTGAATCAGAATCTGCATTTTAGCAATATTCCTCTGATTTTCATGCACATTAAGATTTGAGAAGCACCACTCTAGATGCCTTGTGAGTCAGCATATACACCAAGTAGAGAAGGTGAAATCAGGGCCAACTTATCCATTAAGCACAATAGACACAGTGCCTAGACCAAAATACTTTAAGGGGCCCATTAAATCGTTTTAATTTCTTATAAAATAAGAATTAAAAAAATAAACTTTTACATAGAAGAAAATATTTTAATATATGATCTTAATATGTCCAGCTTTATAAAAGCACAACTATAAAATATATTTTTCATATGATTTTTTTGATAAGTCTAGTTACCATCTGTCACCATACAAAAATATTACATTATTATTGATTACATTTCTCACAATGTACATTTCATCCCTATGACTCATTTATTCTGTAACTGGAAGTTTGTGCCTCTTAATTTCCGTCACCTATTTTACTCATTTTTCCACCCCTCTCCCCTCTGGCTACCACCTGTTGGTTCTCTGTATCTGTATTTGTTATGTTTGCTCATTTGTTTTGTTTTTAGGTTCCACATATAAGTGAAATCATAGTGTTTGATTTGACTTACTTCTGATTGTCAAAGTGAGACAGAATTCATTTGACTTACTTCATTTAGCATAATACCCTCTAGGTCTATCCACATTGTTGCAAAATGGCAAGAGTTCATTCTCTTTTAAGGCAGAGTAATATTCCGTTGGCTACACATTCATCTATTGTTGGGTACTTAGGTTGCTTCTATGTCTTGGCTATTGTGAATAATGCTGCAGTCAACATAGGGGTGCATATATCTTTTCAAATTCATGTTTTTGCTTTCTTTGGAAAAATACGCAAAAGTAGAATGGCTGGATTCATATGACTTTTTATAGAGAAAGGGAGCCAGGAAGGCAAAATTTCCTAGGGCCCAAAAAAGTCATAGTGTAGCCTTGTGATGAATAACAAAACACCCTCAAAATGAAAGAAATCCTTGACAGTTGCCTCAGTAGCATCTCCTATTTTATCTCTGTCATTAATTGTTTGATCTGTTTTTCAGATAGGATATAACTCCCCCCCCAAAAAAAAGATCTTCATAAAAATCAATCATTTGTATACAATTAGTATATACCTACCAATTTTAATTAATATTCCTTTTAAAACAAAACCTATTGTACTTTTTAGTATCTTCTGCTTTAAAATTAACATCATTTCACAGATATTTTCCCATGTCAATGAACATTTCTCTAAACAGGATTTAATGGCTGTATGGAAGTCGACCTTATTAGATAAATACTTTTAATGAATTTGTTGAGCATATTCATTTAGTTTCCAATTCTCACTATTATAAATAGCACTGTGATAAATAAATATCCTTGCTGTAAATCCATGATTATTTCCTTCAGAGAAATTCTTAAAGTGAAATTATTGGTTCATTGGGTATACACTTTTTAAACTTACTCTGTTGTTGTTAACTTTCAATTTTGATAATTTCAAACTTACAGAAAAGTTGCAGGACTCATACAGGGAACTCTATGTTCTTTACCTAGATTTACCCATTTTGCCCTTTGTTCCATTGCTTTGTACTCTGAATTCCCTCTCTCTCTCTTTACACACACACACACACGCACGCACGCATGCACGCACGCACTCACACACGCACACGCACACATACATACCCATTTGAGAGTAAGTTGATACAATCCTGCTCCTTTAGCATTAAATACTTCAGCTTGCTTTTCCTAAGGGCAAGCAGGTTCTGCTACATCATCACAATAAAATTACCAAATTCAGGGAATTAACACTGTTATACTACTATTATCTATTACACAATCCATATTTAAATGATATCAACTGCCCCAGCAAAGTTCTTTTGAGTTCCTCAACCCCATCTACTACTTCCCTGTCCCAGAATACAATCCAGGATTCACAATGTGTTCATTGTTATTTAGTCTCCTTCAACCTAGAGGAGTTCCTCATTGTCATTCTTATTCTGGACATTTTTGTGGTTATTGATATTCATAACCAAATAGCCCTCCAAATAATATTGCTTCTACTGAGAAGAACAGCATATAAGAATGTCCATTTATTCATATATTACTAACATAAACATTAATATTCTTGTTCATCTTTCTAATCTGAAAATCACAATATAAATTTTTTTTCTTTAAATATTTATTTCTTAGATTACAAGTGAAGCTGAATATTTTTTCATATATTTATAACCATTTTTCTTCTCTTTCTTCATTAATTACTTGTTCATATATTTTGCTTATTCTATAGGGGACTTTGTCTCATTTGTCTCTTTATTGATTTATAAGTATTGTATACTCTTTATATAACAGAAATCCTAATGTTTTGCCAACAAAAAATTTTTCCCAAGTCATTTATGGTGCTTGATAAATAGAAACTTTTTATTTTTATGTAGTGGTATATAATCAGTTTTCTTTTAGTTACTTTTGCCTTTGGAATTGGGTTTGGCAAAATCTTCCCACCCCAATATTATCTGAATATCATTCTAAATTTTTATCTAATTATTTTATAACTTTTTTTACATTTATGTTTAAGCATTATAAAATATATTTTGTTATCTAACCTATATTTTCACAAAATTTAATCAATTAGTCTATCTCTATTTTCCCACTGATTTGGAATGCCAACTTTATTTTATATTAAATACTGACCAAAATAAATGCATGTCCAAATTCAATATTTTAGAAGAAACAGGAATCATAGAATTCTAAACTAGAAGAAACCTTAGAAATCATAGGATACCACCCATTAATGCAGATAAAAGAAAATATACATTTATCTGATGACTCAAAACTGGTAATAAAAATTTTAAAGGAGGTTAAGATTGTTTTTTGTTTTGTTTCATTTTAGGTGGGACCTCACAGATAATAATTTAGTAATATCCATGAGCAAAGGGGTAGAGGCAGTTTTGTTTGCTTTTCCTTTTTATATTTCAAATAAGCCATATAGAAATTAGTTTGTTTACTCATCTAAGTTCACTTTTACTTTCAAATGCCCAGACTTAAAATTTTGATACAAAGAGTGGAAGTTTCTGTAGCATCCATTAGCAAGATATCTAATACGTGTGGACCACAGCCTACTACCCATGTACCCTTTATATTACATAAGATAGCATGTTCGTTGCCAAACATACGTTTTAGAAATTAAATGATTTTTAGTGTAAACGTATTTAATGAAACTAGCAAATTTAGACTTGTTTAAATGTCAGTAAAATATTAAGTACCATGTGTTTTATGCCAAGCAGTTAAAATTGTTTTTGGAAGAATATGAAATTAATTTTTCAAAAAAAAAAGAGAGACTTTAGTGACTTAAAGTACTTCACAATCAATGTTATCAGTTAATGCATCTTTTGGCAATTATTAAACTCTAGGGAACAGCATGAATATCCTTATCAAGTCTGGAAAGACACTAATGGGGAGGAGAATGGACTGTGCTTGCATTTACATGTGGGCATAAGCCCAGAGAAAGGTGAAGGAAGAAAACATAAAAACACCCT